>NW_025765212.1:0-227762 GCF_003918875.1 Haliotis rubra | reverse complement strand
TTGTAGTTACGGCATTGTTTTGTTAAGCGAGTCTACTAATGGATTCGAACCCACACCCCTCAGAGTCAGGAACCTACCATCGACAGGTATACATTGTACGGAAAAGTGTTACCACGCAACCAAATTGTGTAAAATTCAACCTGAGTCGGTCGCCTTCTCACAGCATCTTATTCAGCAAAACTGAAATGTATATGCACTACATCTAGCTTGCCATCGCTGACCGTGTTGGCATTCTAAGTTTGCTACTTAATTTCTTCATAAATCGTACAATTTATGCTCCTCCTCTTCAACCCTCACTTTGATGTCGAAACCAAATCCAAATAAATCATGAAGATAAATGCACTTCGCAGTTTTGAATTCTGTTTGAAATTCGCTTTGTATGAAATCAGCCGCTCATTGTAAGGAGGGTTAAATTACTGAACATTACACACATAATAAATCTCGCCAGTTTTGACATATTACTAAATCACCATTCACGGCGTTTTGCGTATTACCGAACAAGCGGCTATTACCGAAACAAAATTACATTTCCGCATTGTTTCTCAACTTGTTGGTCGTGACAGCTTTGTCTGAGCATGTAGCTTCAGAGCTTCAAGAGTACCTTCCTGCAAAACTGTCGTTTAACATACAAAATATAGATCGAAACAAGAAGAAAAAGAGAAACAATCATACCAATTCTTTACTCAGATTTCAGTCACGTAAGTCAATGTTAGCCGATAAAGTTTCACAAAAGGCGAAATGTTTGTTAGTCTTAAATAATCGTGTTTGCTTGATCCTATAAGTATTATTCCTAACATATCATATATAAATGATACAGAAACATTAACGAGGTTAACGTTTAGGATCTGGATGGCGTGTAAGGAGTTCGTGTATTGACCTAATTTGCATATTTATACGAGTTGGATACCAAGTTATCAGATTGCTTTATTGCACCTGATAGCACACTCCAGTATTTATATGCAATAAACGTATCTTTGTTTTCAATGCAATTGTTATGTATCACAAGATACAGAGGAAGTACAAATCATGTTTGCTGATTTACGGGAATAGAACTCGATTGTCAGGGTTATCCTGAACAGACTGTAAGTGACCAGTCAAATATCAGTTGTAACTACAGTAGAGCACCGTTGTCTCGATATTCATGGGACCAAGCAAAAGCAATTTGCTCCAGGGCATATCATTACATATCACTATGAAAGAAAACAAAACGCTTCTCAGTATGTTCTTCCGATTCGAAACTATAATCCGTTATCAGTAGTGTTTAGTCGTAACAGTGAGTACTTCCTAATTAAATCATTCTTAAAGGTCACATGCAACCAAAAAATCAAACATAATTAAAACACAATTATCACTTTCTATTCATGACATAATATACATTGCTGATTATGAAAAACATATAAACAAAATTATAAGCGAACAATCGCAAATCAAAAGTGCAATATTTTGTACTTGGGTTTACTTCCCCTAGAAACGAAGCAGCCGGGATACCGAACCCCTGTCAAAGCGGGGTGGGTGTGCACTCAAGTGTAACGGCTTATTCCTTTGCAGATGCCCTCTATTGGGATTCTTAGACATCTCCTACGTAGGACTTAGTATCTCCTACGTAGGACTTAGTATCTCCTACGTAGGACATATTATCTCCTACGTAGGATTTAGTATCTCCTACGTAGGACTTAGTTTCTCCTACGTAGGACTTAATATATCCTTTTAAGGATGGTTATTGTTGAGACATGTTGGCTATGCAGGACGTTAGATAGTCGAAATGTGAGTCAGTGGAATTAGTTGAACACATGACTCTAATAGTGAAGGAAACAGTAGACTCTAATAGTAAATTGAAATACATGATAGTAGACTCCTAACAGTAAAATGAAACACATAACTGTAGACTCTAATAGTGACTGAAAACGAATGACTGTAGACTCTTACAGTGACTGAAACAGTGAAACAGTAGGATTGTGTGCGTGTCTGGGGTTTTAAGTCGACCGTTTCAGATTAATCCATATAAACATATATCGATCATCTCCTACAGGAAATATTAAGTACTACGTAGGAGATACTCTTTGTCCTACGTCGGAGATATTAAGTCCTACGTAGGAGATATTAACTCCTACGTAGGAGATATTCAGTCCTACGTAGGGAGAATAAGGCCTACGTAGGAGATAGTAAGTCCCACGTAGGAGATAGTAAGTCCTACGTAGAGATACTATGTCCTACGTAGGGAGATATTAAGTCCCCCTGTAGGAGATATTAAGTCCTACGTAGGAGGTATCTATGTCCTACGTAGGGACATACTAAGTCCTACGTGCAGGAGATACCAACTCCTACGTAAGAGATAATATGTCCTACGTAGGAGATGGCTACTAAGTCCTACGTAGGAGATGCCCACTTAGGAGATAATTTCAAGTCCCACGTAGGGGAATACTAAGTCCTACGTAGGGAATACTGCAAGTCCTACGTAGGAGATATTAAGTCCTACGTAGGGAGAATAAGGCCTACGTAGGAGATATAGTAAGTCCTACGTAGGAGATACTAAGTCCTACGTAGGAGATACTAAATCCTACGTAGGAGATATTAAGTCCTACGTAAGAGATACTAAGTCCCACGTAGGAGATACTAAGTCCTACGTAGGAGATATTAAGTAGCACTACGTAGGAGATAGTCAGACCAAAAAAAAAAAATTTTCACTGTGGTCTCTACTACTTACGCTTCCGTAGTTTTACTACGTTTGCTCTCTTTAAAAATAAATTCAACACATTTCTAATTAAACGTTTAGCATCATCTGAATAAGCTTTCATGATGACAGCTAGAAGTAGTCAATATGAATGATCCAAACGGTTCATCACTGTGCAGTGCACAGGTAACTATCATGAACTGCACGTGCATTTACCTTTATGACCTAACACTGCCGCTGTTACAGGTCATTGGCTCCCTCCCTCTGCAAGCCGTCTGCGTTCTGCTGTTTGTTTTGTTGACAGTTACATAGACAGATTCTTTAATACAAATGCATAAAATCGGTGATTTACAATGTGATTAGGTTGTCTGCCAAAACATCCACTTGCACAGTTTGAGATCGATTGGGTCATTGGATGAAGAGATATTTACAAAACCGGGTCCACATGCAATCCATGCCAAACTATAGTATTACTTCCGTGATGCGTAATTACTCCAATTTCGCGCTACAGTTTTTTTCATCGCGTTATTTTCAAGTTTATAAGTTGAATTTGCATTTTTGATGATTTGTTTCCGGTAAAGTCCATACCGAAAGGTATCAGAATCTGCAAAGTTGTGTTTTACGTTGCATGTGACCTGTAATTAATCCCCTAATTAAATAACAAACAAGTGACACCTTCAACTCAATTAGCCCCTAATTAGTTTACACTACCGCATCCCTTTGATTCATGCTGCACCGTGTGGAAAACAACCCTCAGTTCAGAGGGATACTTTGCCCATGAGAGGTAGGTGAATATCAAGTTTCTTTGCAAATATCGAGTTAAAAGGGTAATTTTGCTTGTTTGGGACCATGAAATCATATCGAGATATCCGAAATATCGAGACATCCGTATTGAGTTAAAAAAGAGCTTGAATAATGATAAATTATGAAGGATTTTGCCGTGACAGAGATGTTATATCGAGACAAACTAAGATATCGAGTTATCAGAGTTTGACACAACGGTGTTCGACTGTATAATCTTACCATGGCTTATTTGGAATTTGGGGCCGTATTTCGAGTCCGTTACATCCTTGTTAGAATTTCAGTATATTGATGTCAATTCAATAAATTTACAAATACTGTCGATAAGGACTATTTCCTCTTCCTGTAACTGTACATAATTAGTAAATTTCAGTGCAACAGGAATGAGGAAAGAGTTTATCAACTTTCTGTACACGATTGAAAACGAATGATAAACGTTCACAATAGAATAACAGTTGGTCTGTCGCGACCAGAACTGGCCTCATGTTATCGTCACAATTGACAAGCGACTCTAGATTTTTCTAGATGTGGAAATGGTTTTCTAGTTAAACAATTATACATCAAGTCCCACACTGTAACATGTTTTATCGGATCGATGCTCGTGTTCTTGATCATGATGCAGACTCAATTATTCACAAACCTCCACTAGATAAGGTGAGGGGTGAAATTGGGTTTAACGTCGCGGCTTGAGACTATTCTTGCCCATATGATGACGACGCATATGTATGTGTATGTGTGGCTGCTTGTACTCAGCCCAGACTTAAGCTGGTTTTATAGTGCTAGCCCACTGAGATACCTTTCATGCCGCAGTGAAGCATGAATAATTCCCACTCAGACACACATTATACCTGACTCGAGCCGACCAGTCCTTGTTGTACTCTATTAATGCCGAGCGCTAGGCAGGGACCAACAAGTACCATATTTTTAACGTCTTTGGTATGACGCGGTCAGGATCGAACTCCATGCGACCTTCCGCTCTAAACCACTACACCACGGAGGCGGGCCCGCCACTTTATAGCTGGAATAATGCTGGACTGCAGCAACAAACCAACTAACTTCAAATAAACAAATATCTTCAATGAAATTCTTTCATCTGAAAGTCCTCGATAGACAGACAACTTAGATGCTGTATATAACTCCATTTATAAAGTCCAACAGCTCAAGGAAACCTTAATAAATTACGTCACTGGCATGTGTGTTTAACGCAATCAAACATTGTCTATATTATGGGTCCAAGGCATCTTTTACCTAATAAACTGGTCTGTGTATCTATTGTGATTTTAATACCAACAGGTTCCAAAACTGAAATGTACCCCATTCCCACCCCTTTACCTTTGTTGATGTTGAGGAAAGGAAGTAATGCGTGAGATTTCCCAATTGGTTGTGAATTCGTTCAACATCACTGGAGGTGCACTGGGGACCAAGCAATCGGAAATTATTGTTTCTGGGATCCCAAATCTAGCAAACTGTTTCTTCAAGACAGCACTGGAAGTTGTTCCCTCTGGAAGGAAATCAAAAGTTTCAGCAATAGTCAGTTGAGACCAAATAACTTCTCCCTTTTGATCTAAAAAAAAAAGATCGGGACCGGATTCTCTTCATCCGGTAGATCCTCTGAGGGAGTGTCTTTGTTGTTCGAGCAACTAACTCTTTGATGCCTCACAACATTCACCCTGCTTCAGCCAACTCCTTCTTGAGATTTGTTTAGGGCATCTGATTTAGAAAATGGTTTTTCGTGCACTTCAAAAGTAACGATTGGCGTTGTTCTGGTGACGTATACTTTGGGTCTTTAGCATCGATGTTAAGTGAAAAAATTCTGACTTCCCGTTCTCGGACTTTTCTATAGTAAAGATATGGCGTGACGCTCAGCATTGATGGCCGCCATTCGGCAGTGGTTGCCGGGTCTCGAGCGTAAGCGCAGCAGACCCCGGGGACCGGACTGCGGACATGACGTGCACTGGAGATTTCAACCGTAGTTCAGGTTGCGGCTAAGTATCCTTCCCACGTTAAGGTTGACCAAAGGTTGTTTTGTGCTACGGATGTAACTTTGTTACGGTTACCCTACGAAAATCCATTATAAGAAAAAAGGAAAGAAAAAAGCACAATAATATATCAAGTACGCCACATTTCCGGAGAACATATATAAGAATCTAAGTTGCTGTCTTGGTTAGAATCGTTAACTAGAAAGTTTCATCGTATTAGTCTCTGTTATAAATACCGCAAGGATTTCGTCGGGGTCCAAAAAGCACTTTCTTACCGCATGCGAATTGTAAACCTAAATCTAATGTGTCCAGCCTCTAATCATAACACAGTTATTTTTACAATTATTTACAGACAGTCGTCATATAGCTGGAATATTGCTGAGTGCTGCTTTAAACGACAAACATACAAAAGATCCGCTGTGGACAGTGTTCAGGTTTATTCCCAAAAGTGTGAAAGCAACAAAAATGCACACTAAGAAATGTTGAAAATTATCAGCTGTATTCAGAAATCAACTAAGCTTTACACATGAATATAAACCACCGCTAGAGGAAATACAATAGGAGAAAATACAAAGTGACATTATAAAGGAAACTGGGATATAATATACAAAGCAGCGCTAGTAGCAATACAAAAGACAGCAATGATAATATTCACCTCCCTTTAATAGAGGCTACGCTACCGCAACCAGAGTGAAAAGTGATCTTCACACACTGATGGTTTGGGTGAAACGTAAGATGTGATCTGTGATGACCAAGACAAGTGTGCGCATCTTACTGTATATGAAAAAACGTATTGCTCATATGGGCACATTTCGGATCTAACCATCTACATCCCGGAAGCATGGGAGTAGAAGAAACAAGGCAAAAGAACAACCGCCGACCTCCGAAACAGACTCAGTTGTGCATACACTCCACAACAGCCTTGAAAAGCGTATTACTGGATTACTATTTTCTGCTTAAATGGTGGCACATGGTTAAATTTAAAACTAAAGCAACAAAATTCTGTGCATAACCATAAGAATCTCTATGTACTACTATGATTAAAAGGTGAGCATATTCATATCACTAGTGGAGGCCATCACAGACACATTCAAAGACAAAGTAATACGTATTTCCTCTATTAAGCCCCGGGCCTCTAATAACCGCCGGGGATAGACCTTTGCATTTTTCGCCAATGAATTCTCCCTTGGTCTAACAATAAATATATTAAGGAATGGTCCCTAAATCATACCTTTCTATACTCATCCCCGCTTTTAAAAATACAGGGTATTTTAATAAGCGCCGGGTCTGGAGGTCCATTCAAAATATACGCGCCAGAGGCACTTATTAGAGGAAGTACATATAGTATGACCAGAAATTATTGAGAATCTTAGGAATATGTTTAATGTGATTTCTAGTAAAAACAACCTTAAACCGCTATCAAGTGCTTGGTTTCATTCAAGAGAGACAACTCCGTGAATCATTTTTCATTAGTTTGTGAAGAGTTATCCCCTTTGTTTACTTGCTAGCAGACAACATTGTCAGTGATCCTCAGTATGGATGATTTAGAGAAGAGGAAGTTGATTTTAGAGTATTATAACAAGGACATCAGATCAGCTAAAGTGATTTCAAAGTAGAACAGGCATCCCTTTGTCCACTGTTTATCGTGTTTTGAAAAATATTGCAATGGATATGGCATTGAGCACCAGGAGGGAGGCGCAGGTAGGCCCAGAAAATTGACTGTCGGTGACAGGAGGCGGCTTGGTATTCTTGTTTCTAAAAACAAATGAAGGAGTTTAGAAAACTTAAGGCTGGATATGATTGATAGAGGAACTGTGGCTGTCTGTAAGGAGACAATTAGAACTGAGCTGAATGCAATGGGTTGGCAGAAACGTCGAGGAATTCATCACCGATCATGAAACCTGAACAAAAGGAGCAAAGGTTGAACTGGTGCTTACAGCATAGACATTTTAACTGGGACAATGTGATTTTCTCAGATGAAAGTTCTGTGTGGCTGTTTCCTAATACACTGAAATTCTGGACCAAACAAACTGAAAAACCTTTGTATCAGCGCCCAAAGTACAGTCCGAATTAAACGTGTGGGGTGGCATATCTGTGTTTGGGGCAACGCCCTCTGTGTATTTGAAGGAAATATGAAAAGTGAGCGATACACAGATATTCTTGAGGGACATTTACTTCCATCTGCTCACATGTTCTATGGAAATATTTGGATTTTCCATCAAGACAACAACCCAAAACATCGTTCAAAGCATTCACAGGTCTGGTTTAGGACCCAAAATATGACATTATTAGATTGGCCAAGTTATAGCTCTGACCTAAATCCAATAGAAAATGTTTGGGGACTTATGAAGGAAAGTTTCAATAAGAAAAATCTGACAAATATTGGTGAAATGAAAGAAGGGGTGGTCCGATATTGGGACAGCATGGACCACGACCATCTAACTTCTTTAATCAGTAGTATGCCCCGCCGCATTGAAGCCTGCATTGCTGCCATGGTGACTTGACAAAATACTAACTGTTCACCTGTCTTTGAATCTGGAGTTATTTTCTGCTAATATTCACATTTAATACGTGAGTAATGAGTGAAAAGAATAAAAAATTACAATCTTTAAATTCTCAATAATTTCTGGTTGTACTGTACTATAGACAAAACATATTATTAGGATCTCAAGGAAAACATAATAACCCACTAAATGATGGCTGTTTGACAGTAAAACAAAGCATTTGCTTAAGCATGTACAAAGAAAATCATAAAATATTATGAAGCTAACAAATATGCAGCCTTTTCAACATGCTCTAATAGTTTATTTCCTTCTGGTAATCTTTTCACAAACTATTCGAAACTGAAATCTAGATGCACTATGATCTACTATGTACTTTCTTCTATGTGATTTGTTATATGCGTATAATCTTAAAATATCTTTTGTCTATACATACGGTAAAAAATCGTCAAAATATTTACTAATATCAATTAATTGAAAGGAAAAACATGTACATCTTCACATATATGACTATTTTGTATGTTGTACAGTAGAATAAAAATGGAAATAGTTGTTTTACTACTTTTCGTTGACAAGTTTTATGATTTATCTTTAATTATTATCAATCTTTAACTTGATTTAGTCACGATATGGCTGAACTATTGCAAAAGTTACATCAAATCTTTATATATAAATGTAAATAGTGAGATGAAGGGGTCTCACTGGTCTGTGGAATTGGGTATATATTTGGCTATCGATATATCTAGAGCTCCAGTCTTGGCCAAAAGCCAGTGTTGTAATTTTACCAATTTGAGCAAAGGTTTCGTTTCGTATAGATAACTGGGGATTATTTCAATTGAAAGTTATTAAGAAGTAGTGTCGCCCATCACAAGTAGTTGAGTGCCTTGTCTATCTCAGATTCAGTCATGGCATTGAGTGTGTCTAGTGGCGTTCCAAGAAAAACAGCCCGTCAGATATCTCCTCAGGTAGTACATATATTCAGACAGTTGCCTTTCCCAATCCACCGTTGCCTGAAACATGTGAACAAATGTATTCAAATATTTTCCATGGCTTATCCACCAGCAATGTAGTAGTAGACCTTATCATTATGTGCAGACTGCGATTTCATTTCGATCACAAGAATTGCTTTGTCGGTTTTGTTTCTATACTAATATACTCACAGGAAATACAGGCACTGTTTGACTATTCCCTGTGGACAACCAGAGATCCAGATATGTGGTTCTTTCGTTGATGTCATTAAGGAAGGAAGCAAATCTGACTTTTTTCTTTTCGTTTGAGAAGCTCCATCAGCACATCATAGAGAACGTCATCATATACACACACCAACTGAAAACAAATCATTTTACCCTTTTAGACAAAATGGAGATTAGTGTCTGTATGAAACTGCATTATGCTGTATGCATTGATAATACATAAACTCTGTGTTTCGATCTCGGCAAATGATCGCTGAATACAATTTCTATTTCTAACACGGATATTTTGCCAGTTGCCCAGAAACTGTTTGACTACATATTTAATGCTGATAATGAATGAATAAAACACATAATACGAAATATCTGCTAAAATTAGCTAACAGTTCACAATTAGTGCCACCCCGAAAACAAATGCAAAGGCATGTCAAATGTAACCTAAATAAATCACTGGAACATTTGGTTATACAGTCATATGGCGATCTTTAGAGTTTGCATGGACGGAGCATGATTGATGAGACCATCATGTTGTGGGAAAATGTCATGGCAGTTATTATTGATTATGTACAGTAGTTATAAATTTGGGAACAGATTGTGAAGTGCGGTCGTGAGTTAAACAGTGTCAAAGGTCTCTGGTCTTCTGCTCTGTTAACTTAAAGCTTATAAATTAATACGGGAAAAAACTGCATTATTTGATGTTATGCCAATTTGCAATGAAAAAAGAAGATAATAACATGTTTTTTCCCTTTATCACTGTTTAACTGTTAAGTGAGTGAGTTTACTTTTACGCCGTACTCAGCAATGTGCCAGCTTTATGGCGGCGGTTTGTAAATAATCGAGTCTGGACCAGACAACCCAGTGATCAACATCATGAGCATCGATCTGCGCAATTGGGAAACGATGACATGTGACAAACAAGCCAGCGAGCCTGACTCACCCGATCCCATTAGTCGCCTCTTACGACAACCATGGGTTACTGAAGGTTCATTCTAACCCGGACCTTCACGGGTGTTTAACTGTTGACAGGATAATATCGAAATCTGTATGATGCGACACCCGACGTCATGACACGTCCTTGAAGAGATGTGGTGTCAAACGTCACATCACAAATTTAGTATCATGTGTGTCCACCATTAGCGGCGATGCAGGCTTGACAACGATGACGCATAGACGATGTTAAGCGATTGAAGAAAGCCTGGGAATGCTGTTCTATGGCTGAACCAACCAATTCAATTCCTGGGCTTGACGTAAACGTCTCTCCATTTCATGCAGCTGGCCAGCAGGCTAGCTATTATCGAAACGTTCCTAGTCCTACGAACTTCTTAAGCTCATTCATAACACATTGGTTACGATCGAAGTTACGAATTCTTAGAACTACGAACGTTTCGAGAATACGGGCCCTGGTCCGGAGAAACAGATGACCAGGGGGGTACCGGAATGTTCTGCTGTCTCAGGAAATCTGTCATATCAAATCAAATCAATCAAATTAGACATTTGTATAGGGCTACATATCCAGAGTCCTGCTCATGTGTGCTTAGTCGAATGCTCGTTTGAAGAGGACGGTTTTGAGACAAGATCGGAAACGGTTGATATTTTCCGATTTTCTGACATTTTCAGGTAAACCCGCTCTTCTTAAAATGTTCTGTCCCTTATGTTGTGGTTCGTACAGATGGAACATCTAAGCTGACTAGCTGATCTGAGTGACCTTCCAGGCTTGTGAAGGTTGACTAGTTCCTGGAGATAGAATGGAGCAAGCCCATTAATGGACTTGTAAACAAACACAAGAAGTTTGAATACATCTCAGTCTTTTTCACAGTGAGCCAGTGTAAGTCCTTCAGGACTGGTGTTATGTGCAAATACATATGCGTGCGTGCTATGAGCCTGGCAGCTGTGTTTTAAACACGCTGTAACTTGTCCATGTACTTCTGCTGTATTCCATAGAGTAGACTGCTGCAGTAGTCAAGACCTGATGTCACAAATGCATGGGTTAGGCATTTTACTGGTGGTGTGTCCATGTACCTGCTAATCTGTCATATGTTCCTTAGGTGGAAATATACAGATTTTCAGATCTTACTGACGTGATTTTCCATGCTTAATGTTGAGTCAAAGATGACACCTAGATTTCGAGCATGACTTTCTGGTTGAACAAACGTGTCTCCAATTTGAACTCCAGGGACCTTGAACTTTGATTTTGTCTGTTTGGAGCTGATGATGAGAATCTCAGTTTTGTCATCGTTCAATTTCAGAAAATTACTGTTCATCCAACATTTGATCTCAGCTATGCAATTAGTTATTGCCTGCAGGGTATTCTGTACAGAAGATGCAGTTTGTGGCTTGAATCTGAGATATAGCTGGAGTGTCATCAGCATAGAGATGATAGCTGAGACTGTGGGCTCGGGCTATATCACCAACGGGTATGGTATATACAGTGAACATGATTGGGCCTAGGACTGAGCCTTGTGGCACTCCAAACCTTGATTCTCTGCTCTCAGACCTTACCCCAGGTCGATGATAACTGATTGCTTGCGCCCTGTGAGATACGATTAAAACCATGATAACGCATCGCCAAGACGAAACTGTAGAGTTTCCAAGAGAGTGGAATGGTCTATTGTGTCGAATGCCGCTAATAGATCCCAGAGGACAAGAATTGCCGATCCCTTGGATTCAACAGCATGCAGAAGGTCATTCTGCACACGCAGCAAAGCTGTGTCTGTGCTGTGACCTATTTTGTATGCTGACTGCATGATATCACCAAGATTGTTGTCCAGGAGCCGTTGTTTCCAGTTGGTTTTGCTACAACACGTCAATTTGGAAATGAATGGCAGATTTGAAACTGGACGATAGTTCTTAAAGACATTTGGTTCGACAAGGATCGAGAGAACACGATTTAGTTGGACTTTTTTCAATTAAAATACTGATCTCTTCCTCAGTGGTTGGTCGTTATCACGAAACACGAGCTTTATCTTGCTGAAGCGTTAAGTTACGTCTCTGTTCTTGAATGGACGGCTGCACATGAGGCCAAGTAGCCACATCCCTCCATCGCAGACTATGTGACAATGACAAGTTGTATCCGACCAAGAGATATGATAATCCCCACAACATAACGCTGATGCCACCAAACTGTCTACGTTGAACAACGCATGCGTCAGCATACCGTTCACATCTGTACACCCTCTTGTACGACTCGTAAGTGAACAAAACACCGTCGCAATTTTGCCTCTTGTGCCGTGGATGCTTTCTACACCAGGCAAGACGGGGCTGTCGGTGATTTTGCGGCAAAATTGGACGCATTGCAGGCCGTCGGGGCCCGGATGTTGTGCTCCCTCAGTTGGTTCCGTACAGTCCTGGAACTGATTGGACGTAATCCAGGAATGGTCCGAGCAGTCTGAATCGATTCCTTAGATGGATCAACCGAATGTGATCGTCTTGCTGACGTGACGTCACGCGAGGACGATAGGTCCGAGACAAATCTCTCGTGTTATCATTGTGTTGAAAACGTCTTCATGGGAGATGAAGTCGTGTTTTGATGGGCACCAAAATGTCTGACCATACCACTTTGGGCCATTCCAGTCTCGAGCATAAGCCGTGGCATGACGCACGCGCAGTTTAGGTTGAAATTAACGTATTTTCCACAACATTCAGAGACGAGAGAATAATCAACCATACCTCAATTTTCAATATAAGGTGTGTGAACTTCAGATGTTCAAACACCTGTTACTGGATGTTCAATCATGCAAAAGGTGAGTAAAGTCATCGTGCACAAAGTGCACATGCCACGCGATACGTGGTCTCAAATTTAATTCAAGTGCTTCGCTACATGTTTGTTTAGGGTTATTTTTATAACTAATCAAATAACTTTTATTTTTGCAATTTTATGTTATGCACAGTTACCTTTTTTCCGTTAGTATATCTGTGAAGGCAACGAGGTGTATAGTACACAGCCCATTGATGAACAGGACAAAGCCATGTATTTGAAAATATAGAAAAAAATCCCATAGGCACAAAGAGACAAGCGATCATTCATAGACAGCTTACTAAGTATTTACAACAAAAACATGAAAGGAATTAATCATGTCAGTGAGTATTAGTTCGTTTATGGAAAAATAATTGCGACAACTTTCTACCACGACTGCTTCTCAAGCGACGACGTACAAACGGTGATGTCAAAATGCACACAAAATGTATATCACATTTTCCACTTTATTTAGGGTGGCATAATCATAACATGTACTTCAGACTAATGACACAGCAGGGGCTGAAAGATTGTGATAAGTCTTCCACCGCCAATCCTCATGTAGCAGATCACTCTTGTGATGTGGTAAATGTTCACTCACCTACAAGATCAAGTTGTTGGCTCAATGCCACAAAACACGAAAAAAGGGTATCAATAGTCCCATCAGAAAACCTGTGCTCTCTAACACATAGCATGTGATGAGATGAAACAGACAATCTTTGACTATCCTTACGAACGGCATTAGCGCGTTCCGATCCACAACAGATATATCAATTCACATGAATGTGACTTGTGTGACGATTATGACAAATCTGTAACTGAGATGCCGTGACTACATTTCTTGCTTCAATAACTGTACTGATAATAACTATCTACGCTGGAACTTGAAACCTGTCTCTGTAATGAAATATGACATACTCTTAGCCTTGTCACAGAAAACGGTTGCAGGTAGAACAGAGATAGAGGTACAAGTGAACAAGTGAAATCACTAATGCAATTACTAATTCAGTGGATATACCTAGGATCCAGAAACATTGGACTACGCCAGAATGTGCGTAGGAGCCTAGATTTGATACCCTCTCAGGGTTCTATTACAACATATCCGTGTTATTCACAAGCATCATATTCACCATACCATGCATTGGCGGATCAAAGGCTGGGTGGGTGGGGGTTGGGGGTTGTTTGTCATGGGGTTCGAACCCCCTTTTTGAAAATGACTTAAGACCACATTGAAGATTTGTTTTGCTTAGGCGAAGACAATGGGGGCTTCATGGGTTTGAAGCCCCCGCCCCTTTCAAAATTCCTGGATCCGCCCATACTATGCGTGTGTAGTAGATACGTAAAATGCATAGTATTTCATTATTTTAACAATATATTACCAAAATGTTGTGTTGTCGCATTGTCGCGTTTTTTTATTAGTTATTGTTGAATTTCAAAAATTTTAACACACATGATCAATTATGCTCGATGTTTGGGCAGGGCAGAGGTATCAGGGATCGAACTCAGAACAATAATTAATGCGGCCGTGAAGAAGGAGCAAAGTCTGTGGGATAAAGAACAAATAAACTTTGTTTTTTTTTACTTTTTTAACTATTAAATATGAATGATTTGTGGTTAGACTTATGCGGAACACCAAATTCATTCTTAAAAAACTTGTGGTTAATTAATACCGAGCGATTAAAAGTTTCCAAAACGTCGCCTGCTTCACTCTCGCCCGCCAACGAAACCACAGACAGGTTACGTAGCTCTGTCGCCAGAGCACTGCAGTGACGTCATATGAGGAACGATTTTCAGTTAGTTGTATAGAAAGTGTGTAGCACGCTCATCATTTTGATGATTTCTCGACATCAACGACGACATGCCGAATCGTTGCTTTGTCGTCAATTGCTCCTAGGGGTCGGGCGATGGTGTCACCATGCACAGATTTCCACAGGACCCCGCAGTTCGTGCTAAATGGGTTATGTTTGTGAGTGCGAAGCGAGCGTTGTTGTGGAAGCCTGAAACGATATCTTACTTGTGTTCAGATCGCTTCACGGGAGTTAAAGAATCAAATCTACTTACTAGTTTTAGTAAAATATGTATATGACCATAAAAATTTACCATGACACAACTTGTAACATAACGATTTCTTCCTGGGAAGCGACGTTGTGGTTGAAGTAACAATAATATTGTAAGTAGTATTATATTGACACCCACCTAGCTGCCACGAGAAATTGTTATGTTATAAGCTATGTCATGCAAAATCTATTGGCCATCAATCAAATACATATTTTACTACCAGTAGAAAGTAGTTTTGATTTTGTAACTCGTGAAAACAAACCTAAATAGCATTTATCCTCAGACTGGCGGATATTCGCGACAGGGCGCCGCCATTTTTAAGAAATCGTAAAGTGACGGGCTAAAGTCTGTTAGAATTAATGAGATTATGGTTTGTTTTCATCAAGTTAGAAAATCAAAACTACTTTCTACTCGTAGTTAAATATGTATTGGAATCATAACCAAAAGGATTTTGCATGACACAACTTATAACATAACAATTTCTTCCACGGAAGCGAGGTGGGGTCGAAGTCACAATACTGCACGATAAATTTCTTGCTACATTTACGTGGTTAATGTCCACTCACCAGTATGTAGATACTATTCAATGTGCGTCTTTATATTTGGTCTTATAATCCTAATTAGTTTAGTATCATACTTGTATGCATTTTGAAACTAAATAAAAAGCTGACGATCTGCTGATACTTATAGTGAATTTATAACAGAGCTGTAATATCTAGACATTTTATAGTTTTCCAATGTGAATCATAATTCGCACACACACCTAGTGTATGTTGTCTGTCTCATTACACTTCACGGCGAAAACAATGATTCTGTTGAAAGCTACGATAAAATGAATAAAACAAAATGCAAATATTAAAATTAAAACAGATTAAAGTTATAGGAACAATGTCAGGCTATAACCTTGTTCGAGGAACGTATCCATCAATATCCACAAAACGAGGTGATATGCCATTCATCTGCAGCTGTTTCAAGTGATGTGTCTTTTAACAGTTTAATATAAGAAAAGTGATAAATCTTTTCAGGTAATTCACATTGGTGTATAGTCTCATTGGTCACCCAAGATAGCATACCTGGTAACTAATTGCATAATGTCCGCCTTTCTTTAAAAACAGTAATTTAGTTAGCCAATAATGGGCAATCAATCAATGTATTGCCGGTTAATCCTTTGAAAGAAGGACGTTGTTCTTACGCAGACACCGACACGACAGAGTGTATTCAGTATAGATTAGTAAATCTACATACATAAACACTACCTTTTGACAATTCCGCTGTGTAAGATAAAAGTAATTAATTAATCAGCGTGTTATCAGTTAATCCTTTGATCGATGTTTATAATATAATGTTGAATATTTACTCCAGACACAATAAATGCCAAATGGGAACCTTTGTCGGGTAATCTAAGTGTGTTACCACTAATTATACCTGTTATAAATTCATTAACTGACCATCAAGTGAATGATGACAAATAACATGTGTAGGTTTATACCACCTAACACGTGTTACAACAAGGGAGTATAAATTGCTGTATTGCATGTGAAAACTTATGGGCCGACACTGTTTTGAGAATACAAACAGATGTTTACATGACATGATTAAATATCGAGGTAAAACACAGAAATATGATCAATTTGGATCAGTCATTATACAAATAAGGCCTAACAACACCAAGCGATTTTGACAGAATCGTCTATGAAAACAAGTTGTAACTCGGAAACTAGGCAAAGCAGGAGACAAAATTAAATGACAGTAGATTGTGAGAACATATAGCTTTCATTTTCCACAACAGTTGTCACGATTTCAGGTTTATACAAACCTGTAAACAAGATAATTTACCCCCTGAAATGTAGATGAATTCTGCATTGGCCCTCATATCTATTCCTCACAGAGACGCCCCGCTCTGATTGGTTGAAATTTCGTTCGCGGGTGAGAATTGTGCACTGTTGTCAAAAAGGTCGATTTAAGTTAATTAAAGACCGAAGTAAGTAGTTTTAATGACGAGGTTTCATTTATAGCGATGCCAGTTAGTGATTTATGTATTTGTACCCCTAGAGTATATGTGATCTTTAAGGGTTGTTGGTTATTGAAAGTCTGATATCTTCAGCAGGGATGTCACACCAAGGTTATTTCCCGATGCGATACCTATATCGTTATACTTCATTACTGGCACCCGTGAAGGTCCGGGTTAGAAAGAACCTTCAGTAACCCATGCCTGTCGTAAAAGGCGACTAACAGGATCGGGTGGTCAGGCTCGCTGAGACATGTCATTGGTTCCCAATTGCGCAGATCGATGCTCATGCTGTTGATCACTGGATTATTTACAGACCGCCGCCATATAGTTGTAATATTGCTGTGTGCGGCGTAAAACTAAACTCACTCACTCACTCAATCACTAATTACTGGCAATTTTGATGAAAATTAATATGAATGAATAGGTTGATGCTTAAAATGAGACGGTACTATAACATCAATCGATACAGGTACATGTGTTTCGCGTATCGTATCGTATCGTATCGTATCGTCTGAGATAATTAACGATACATCGATGTATTGTGACCCAAGGCATGTCCGGGATTAAATGTAACCGATTCAAACAGACTTGAAAAACAGACTTCACAACACATCATTGTGATGAAATATCTTACCCTATTGGCGGGTTCCCTAAACCTCCTTTCATTGTAAAGGGTATCAAGAAAGTAAGTGAGTGAGTGAGTGAGGATAATAGGTTTCTGGCACTCCGCGGCTACGTCATATTGCCAAGCGAATTCATCGTTTGGTGTATCATAATGATAACATTTTTCAAATGAGATTACCCCGGCCATTCTCACTCCCAATTGGGAGCCTACGACCCAATCTGTCTGTGTAGTGCTGGAGGGATAAGTCATATTGCCATCTTATTCTACCTGGTATCCGTCCACTGCTCGCAAAACAAAGGCACATTTTGAAGAAATTCACTTGACCAGAGAGACACCACATGTATTGCTTGTTAAACCAGTGTTGGACACCACCGTCCATAGAAACTCTCTCAGGGGACAGACTGTCGAACATGGTCGCCCATTCAACTTCACCTGAAGTTTATGCCGATGTGGGCTGTGTTTTTACGCCGCCTTTAACAATTTTCGGGTTTCCAAAGCCTATCAGCTTGATATTGAAGAAATGTTCTAAGTGAGTGCGGCTAAGAGATGCAACTCTGCACAGCGAACTGACACGGCCACCACGTGCCGTCATTACAATGAATAGAAGCGCAAAGAATTTATCTTGCTGCAACAACACGTTTGATTGGCTAAATACAAAGGCATTTACAAGATATAAAATATTTTCCAAAGCAATGATGAAAGATTTGCATTAAGTTCAAGAAAGGCAGCCCCCATTGCCATAACTATTCCGGTTCTAAAAGGATTGGAGGTAACAAAAGACCACTGGAGTCTGAAGACAGTATAACTATTTCTGCGCATGCGAGAGTAATTGACTTACTACACAAGCGCACAAATAATCGAAAAGATCGACAATGCGACAATGCAACTTTGACCATAGTTTTACCTTCAAAATTGTCGCTATGTCTCAATGGCGCTCTTTGGATGAATAAAAATATTATCCACAGCGCGACAATGCGATATAGCGGCATAGCCACATAGCGACATAGCGAAATGCAACAAATGGTCAAAATGTCACGTTGTCGCGCTTTGGTTAATTTTGTTATATTTTGCTTGTTCTCGTGAGGGCGACAACAAAGCAACATAGCGATAATGTCCTGTCTAGGATTCCATATTTTTGCATACAACGACAATGTTAATCCGCTAGTCATTGACTATACTCTCGTATCATCCCACAGGAGTAACTACACCACCCACTGTAGCATACTTGACCGATGCCACTACAATACTTCGGACCACTTTCCATGTTTGTATCTGTCTCAAACTCCATTCAGTGTATATACAAAACATAGATCTTTCCCAAAATTTGTGATTTACCTTATGAGAACGGGAGGCCAATTAAACAACTAAACGTGTCTTTTCCCAAAATGAAATTGATTTACTAAATGAAGCTATTTCTCTAAAACGTTCTGCAGACTGTTTGTTACATGAAGTTAATTGCTGTGTCTATGCTGCCGCTCAAACTTTGGAGGAACTTCACACAGTTTCTAAAGAAAAACTAATGATAACAGCAAAAGACCAAAGAAAAAACAGTTTCTTGGAAAACTTAATGAAACTGAAGATATATTTCTTGATAGAGCTGTACCTTAAAATAAGATCGTCAGGGAACCCAATGTCTAAAAGACAAAAGCCAATTTGGAGGAAATTAAAAAGTACAATACAAGACAATAAAAGAAAAGGTACTTCTCCAATTGTCGATTCCCTCAAGGCAAAATTAAAGGTTTGACTGAACAAAAGAATAAAATGGGAAAAGAAGAACAAATTTATAAAACAACATAAACTCTTTCGAAATAATGAAAAGCATTTTTACAGGCAACTCAAAACAACGGGTGATGGTGAACATGATAAACGGCTTCCCGTGGATGCCAATGAAAGGTTCTGGAAACAGTTGTGGTCTGCAATCTCGGCGCCTGTAACATGCCGGCACCATGGGGCCGTGATTACGATCACGCATTGCTTGAGAAAATAACTGGGTCGCTTGTCTGTTACATCTCACCAGATAGCCCGAAAAGTGTTATCAAAAGTCCAAATCCAATACCGCTCCAGGGCATGATGGCATTCGAAACCGGTATTGGAACCTGTTCCCCTTTGTCCAAACATCATTACTTCACTGTTTCAACTCTCTCGTCGACACACGTGATGTTTCCTCCATAGTTTTGCAAAGGTCGCACAATACTCATTCCTAAAAATTAAGACTTGACTGATCCCAAAACTTGTTTGAATCCTTTAGTCCGTTGCCTTTTGTTTGTCTTTAAATCCTTAAACTTATAAATTTAAGTTTTGTGCTCAATAAGGAGAAGGGGTTACCATCTTGGACCTCCTCAGCACAGATTCCCAACACGGCTTACTCATTTCCATCGAGCTCCTTGCCAAAGGAGATACCAATTTGAAAAGCCGGTTCTCCTTGTCGAATCCTTTTCTAATGATATTGGCATGGCATTTGGACTGGACAAATGCAATACTCTTCATCAGAAACGTGGCAACGTAACTAATGATGTTTTAGTCAAGTTACAGGGGGAGGAGTTATTGAGCATCTTGTGGAAGATCAGACCTACACCTTTCTTGGAGTATGTGCAAGTTCGAGACAAGCTCCAGAATGCCCAGATTCAAGACAAACTTCAGGCCGAGTATCATTCTTGCTTAATGAAAATCTGGAGCTCAGAGCTAAATGCTCGAAACAAGGTCAAATCCACCAATAGTTTTGCTATTCCGGAGTAGTTGATTGGACAAAACAGATATCCAGAGTCTTGACTGCCTGAACAGAAGGATCATGTCTGATAACAGAGCCCACCACTCTCGTTCCTCTCTCAATCGTTTATATATGCGAGGAATCAGTTCAGGGAGGCCAGGGTTTGATTAATGTGGAGGCTCTTCATGATAGAATTATATTGTGCACATTGGCACATATATATTTATCAGATGATCCTCTGGTGATACATGTCAAGACTCACGATGAAAGCAAAGGAATTCCACAGCTATTTTAGGCGTGACAAGGTCGTTGGACAGACTCTGAAATATGAAGCTGATTTTGTTGATGGCGATGTACTGCTGGACAGTACAGCGATGGGATTCTTAAAACGTGATTCTTAAACAAAATATCAATACCAACACCTTGTCAGTGGATGCTCTTCCTTGGCACAAACAGCATATCTTAAACGACACGATGGCATGGCTCCTTGTTTCTACTTCATCGTCTTCGCCATGCCCCTTGACTCTGAGGTCCATCCATGGTACGACCCTGAACATCTCCAGGGCGTCATGGAAAATGACAGCTTTAAGCTTCTGTTGAATGGGCCCGTACACAGCCTGAGAAGAATTCCCGCCAATAAACCTGATGTTGTCCTTTGATAAAGCCAATGAATATATTTATGTTATTGAATTATCTTTCTCTTTTGACAGCAACGTGATGAAGATTCAGGAAAACCATGCTAAATATGCCAACCCTCGCCTTTGAAATGTCTCGCTCGCAGAGAAAATACACTGTCGTCAGGCTCCCCTATTGTTCTCGGTGTTTGGTACCTCCTGATCTCTTGGCGCACATCAGGAGATTGCCCGGTTTCTACCGAAAGCACAGCTCTTCTGGTACTCTGGGTAATGCAGAAGGCTGCAGCTGCAGTGTTAGGGAGTTTACATATTCTCCGGAAGGTTCTTCGTGGGTTCGACTAGGCAGCGTTTCCTGGGAGAAGTCCCATTCACTGTCTGGGCTGCGTAAAGAGGGGCAAGGGACCTGAGCTGATGATGAGCCTTACCAGCCTGACTGTGCCAGGATCAATCCTAACCCTCTCTGCTGCATCTTCATCTAGATCTGTAATAATAATAATAATTATTATTATTATTATTAATTTTATAGTGCCCAGTATCCATCTGTCTAGTTGCTCACCATTGCTGATTATTATTACCACGGATAGCCCCAGGTGCCTGTGAGGTGCTAGAAGGGTAATGGGACATGACTTATCCCACCGCGTACCCATTATTGCCTAAGATGTGACCACATGTATCACATGTGCTTCGTTGTGGGCAGGACTGAAGTCTTAGAGAGTCTCAGCGTCAAGCTGTCAAACACGGTCACCGGACTCTCTGCGCCCAAAGGTGCTTAAATCCAACTGATTTGTGACTTGAGCTCTATATACACAGATCCCAAGTGGCACTCACCAGACGCACACATAAATAAGTATACGAAAGACGTTGAGATGCTTCTCTCCATATCTCTTACGTCTGACCTGCTGTCATTGAAGCGTAGAAGACTTTAACACCGAAAATCAAAATGAAAACAGTGTAAAGAAATACGTTCAGAACTAGAACGAACATGCGACGCGAATACAAATACGTTCAATAAACATGTTCTGTAAACATGTTCAAAAGCTGAGACGTAAAGTCCAGTCATTGAAAAACCACTTTACAATTGATGTACTGCTGTCTCATGTAATCTGTTGGGTGACTATTTAGACTTAGCAATAACCCACCAATCTGAGGAATTCAATGAAAACTTTAAACGCACCTTTGTTTCAAAACTTCATTCTATTATTGGAGTGAGGGGAGAGTTTAGGTTTTACGCCGCTTTTAGCAATATTCCAGCAACATCACGGCGGTGGACACCAGAAATGGACTTCACACATTGTACCCATGGAGAAAATGGTTGTAAACACGATCAACTAACCGATATCATATGTACAGAAATCAAGGAGTGCTACATATTTAGAGGAGGCATCCCCGTACAATAATACCTGTTCATAAAGGCAAAACGACAAGCATGATCAAGGTAAACATAGAGCATAACTCTTACACTCTTCACAAAAAAAAGAAACGCATAAGCCATTTTTAGAATGAATATATTGCGTTAGTTTAAGAACAATTATTTCATGTATTTTCAATGGTAAGGGGTGTACAATCACACGTCTATAGATAAAGAGTTCGCCAAGACAACAACATGATTGTGTTTCTGTTTACTCGAGTCCACAAGATGGCGTCAAAGTCAATACTTTGTATGGCCACCATTGGCAGCAATTACTACTCAGCACCGTCTCGGCACAGACTGTATGGATAAGTCGACGTAGTCGCTCTTACGGAATTCTCCCCACTCTTCCTGCAGTGCGATGGCCAGTTGTGGAAGTGTCTGAGGCGTGTTTTGACGTTGCCATACACGTCGATCGAGTTCATCCCATAGGTGTTCTATCGGGTTTAGATCTGGTGATCTGGAAGGCCATGGCAAGACATTGACGTTAGAACTGGCAAGGTAGCGGACCGTGTCGCATGCTGTATGTAAGGTAAGCGTTGTAATCCTGGAGAAACTCCTCTGTCGATCCATAATCGGAAGCATGTGACGTGCAAGGAACTTCGTTGATGTACCGTTTGATGTGTGTCAAATTCCCCTGAATCACCACTCTAAATCATATCTTCGTCTGCTGATATCTCACCCACACCTTCACTGAACCTGTCGACCTATCGAATGCAATTATGGGCATTTCTCCGACGGTAAAGACGCTTCCATCTGGCCGGTGAGGAAACAAAATCGTGATTCATTGTGGAACCAGACTCGCCTCCAGTTTTTAAGCTTCCTGTTCCGGACTCTACGACACCATGCCAAGCGATTGCGCCGATGGAAGTCTCTCAACATTGATTCTCAGATAAAGGTAGCAATTACCGAGTTCCTCTTTCATAAAAATAAATGTGAATGATCAGCAAAATATTGGTTAATTATGACACCAACATACCTCTAGTTTGATTATTTGTTATTGGTGCACCCCAAAAGAGCTTTGGTTAAAATTCCACATGTAGTTGAATATGACCTATCAATTTCCGTTATCGTCAGATACGTTATACTGGTTATGCTATTAAAACGTCTTGTCCTACATTGATGTCGATCCTATGCTGGAACCAGCTTGTTAGATCAAATCCTTCAATACGCCGTTTTCATATTGACTGGTTATCAATGAAGAAAGGGAAGATTTATGTTCTTGATTTAAAGTTTAGTTCAGCAAACAAAAATATCAAACGAACACTTTTCAGATTGAAGATGTATCAAATGTTTTCTCTCACGTATACTCAGAATGCTCAGAATTGTAACATCTGAAATATTCTTTTCTGACATTTGAAATAATTGCTTGTTTCATCCGTCAAAGGTCATGAAATTAGTTCTGAGTATATATGATTTCACAAGGTTATAAATAGATGGGAATTCTCCCTTCTGCTGTCAACATGTCAAATACAAACACACCTTCTTATACCAATATTTATATAGAATAGGTTTGTTATCATCCAAAATGCCGTTATTACACCAGATAGGTGTGACTCAATTTCAGATTCATTTGTAATATTATCGTTTTGCTTAGATGTGAACCAAGCCTAGGCATGTGGCGCATCCTTCAAAACCAATTAGTTTGGAGTAACAACATTTTTAATACATTCACTATTTGCAGACCATAGGTAAATTGCACGTGTTATCTTTTGCGATGATTTCTTGCCCATCAAAGCTTTTGGGCAGCAATTGTCCCCTTGATCTTGCTACCTTTAACCCACCATGTTTAGAAATAGATGTAATACTGTCTCTTTAACTTTCCCCAGGTCTTCCCATCCAAATAAATCTAAAACATAGCTTTTGAAATTTATCCAAAACATGCTCTGTTGGATTTGGGAGAGCAGCAAATAGGTGATTTAATTTAGGAAGCACGAGTGATGTCAAACTGTGTTTCTTCCAAAGGGATTGAGCGTTCGTGTGTAGAGGTTACAAAACATTGTCGGCCCTTTATCTTGAAGATGTATAATTGTCCGCAGATTACTGCTTTACAAAACCCGCAGCGTCGATTTTACTTTGACACGGTTGAAACTGTATAAATAAAACAAAAAATTATTTATATCCAGCTGAACAATTTTGAATGCTAAATGAACATCTTGGCTGAAATTCACATTTTATCTCTAAATATAACGAAAATATGATACACGAACCCATCGTGACCGACATGACAAAACTGAAATTATTCAAAACCTCGAATATAGATTTAACAAACTTAACACGCTCTATTAACCACAGCAAAGTGTCCATCAATGTAAATATTATTCAGAGACCACTTAATTATATTTCTTTTGGCCCTGTGCATCTCTACAAGAAGACAAAGTCATCAATATCCCCCGCAATGGCAAAATACTCTTCATGAATATGTCAAACAGTTACGACTATGTCAAATAGTTTGGCGTGTATATAGCAGGTAGTGAGTGTTTAGTTTCCATGCCACACTCAGCAATATTCCAGCTGTCTGTCAATAATAGAATCTGGACAAGATAATCAGCATGAGCATCGATCTACACACAACAATTGGGATACAATCATATGTGTCAACCAAGTCACTGACTACATTGCAAAGTGGAAGGATAGTATTGAAAAGGTTTTTATATTATGTTCCGGAAAAGAGCACAACACCAATTTCCAGTCAAAAGTCAAACTTGTTGTCATGGAAACACCCAAAATATTATAATAAGAAAATCCAAAACTACCAAAAGGCACAAGTTCACCACCAGACCTAACTATCTGCCAAGCCAAGAGTCGGTGAAGAAATATTGAACGGTTTAAGAGTTCTACTCCGGAAAAGATAACTGTGCACGGATGGATGCACAGACGGACGGAGTGCAGTTTAATACTCTCCGCAAAACGAGAGTCAATCACCGCAGTGAGCATGCGCCATGTACTTTGGTCGACCACAGTCACCCGGATCAATCTAACGTTAGGGGACCAAATTAAAAACTGGATAATTTCACCGAATGGAACCAAACAAAACCCGGATCTCTCTACCGGTAAAAAAGTTAAATATTATCCTTTTCAAATGTTCATTACTTTCGTAATTTGAGACAATTTATCAGAATAATCTATTTCAAATCCATACTTTTTTAATCACAAACCACAAAATTGCAAAGCGATAGAGGATCGCCCTGGCGACAACCCAAGTTATTTTAAAGAGTGAGTGAGAGAGTTAATATTTAACGTTACATCGGCAATATTTCAGCCATATCGTGACGAGAACAAATATATGATAAAGAAGTGGTGTCACAGGATTTGTTGAGTTCCTCAGCATCAAAGATCGAGACATTGTGTTCCCAGAAATGCCAGCGTGGCTGTGTAACCAACAAAAGGCGATATCGTTTTCGCTAGTAGCAAAATCATTATATAATTAACAGTGGATGTTTGAAAGAGAGGTTTTAAAGCCTGGAAGGCAACAAAAAGAGAGTTTGAAAATTGTAGTATTGTTTATATTTAGGATGTTTTAATATATTTTGCGCGCTGCTCATATGGCATTTACTTCGGCTGTGAAAATAGAACTATCGCATGGTAATCTAGAAGTTATTGTTCTGGATCCAATGACACCGTCCTTGGACCCATCTGTAAATAAGGATTTATATGTATTATACTTAATTCTTAATCGATTGATGAAGTGTTTTTCATCGCTGAATTATACGTGTCTCCATCGTCCCTGAGGCCATACATGTGCGCTCGACACCACTGCAGTCATCGCTGGCGATGCTGCCTGGACAAAATCACGCCTCTATCAGGACGTCTTGGTCGCAACCTGCCTCTCGTAGACGTTTCCGGACAGTCTGGTCTGAGATCCTGCTCAGTCCCGGTACTGACGATGCAGTGGAAACAGCAGTTGTCGTCCTTTGGCGTAGCGCAACCCGATGTGGCGGTCTTGGGCAGGAGTGGAGGTTACGGAAAGAGGCGAGTGGTGACGAATGTGCTGCTGGTATTGGTTCCATAGCCTCGATATAGTGCTAGGGGAGACATTAAAACCTCGCAACCTCTCATCTGGATTCGCCTGCTTGCAATCGTCCGATGGCTTTGTTCCTCTGAGCTTCCTTCAGTCTTGGCATTATGAAATCTCTGCTGAGAGTTTTAACCGAAGTGAAGCAAAATCAAGAACCCTGCACTGTTATAGTGCTTGTTTGTGCCTTTTGCACGTGCATACCATTGCCTCTGCGTTAGTTACTCAAAAACGACAGCAGTTGCGTTTTTGCGATTTTTCACTGTTACCCATCTGTTTACAAAGAATTGTGTAAGCTCCATAGATGACTCGTCCCCCTATCGATGCTTGTTATGTGCGAAAATACGACAAACCAATCAGAACGCGCGTAAATGACTGCGGTGCTTTGGTAAAAAGAATCCCGAGTACTTAAATCGTTTATGGCATTATGTCATTGTTTAGAAAATCATCAAAAATATATATCGTCATATTGAAAGTACAAAGAACTTAGCTAACAGGATATTGCGGGCCTATTATGAAGTTTTGGATAAGAATTATGCAATTGACGGTGAGAGATTCAAATAGGTGCGTTTGTTGACATAACAGCTCTCATGGGTCCAGCTGATGGTATTTCTGACCATCTTGCGGGCTTGCTATTGAGATTGAACGTGCGCTTCCAACAATTTTAGGAAATGTAATTATAAATCACTACGAGTTTCAAAACAATAATATTAGACGTATGTCTGCATTTAACTAATCAACTTTAATCTTTTAACATTGGGCATATATTTTACATCTGTAGGATTATTTTAGTCTGAGTTTTGGGGGTCATTCATATAGTTTCATCGAATTCATTAAAAAAATCCACTTGGGGAAATGACAGCAAGGTTACACGAATGTTCATTTTGAGAAATATTTTAAAGTCATTTTTGAGTTTCTGCTTTGGGATTTAATGTAGCTCTTTTATAAATTTTATTTATTAAAAATATCAAATCACATTTTTTGATTATCAAACCTCTATTTTAGAAATATATAACTGGAAATATAAGGTGAACATCTTGTAATAAGCAACAAATAAGCTTTTCTCATTTCAGTTGTATCAAAAAGGCTTAATTCTTTAGAAACATAAACAACAATACAATGTATGATTACTTCGGTACCTTTGGAATCAGACAAGAATAGAGTTATCGTTCCTGTTTAAAGTAGTTCTGATGTTCCTACGCCAATATGAAATCCTTCCAGAGGGGCACTAGTCGCTATCTCGGCTTGTCCCGGAATAACATCGAGTTGGTCACGAATGGAAACAAGTGGGTGTCCAACTTGCAGCACCAAGGATACCAGGATGATATACTCAGGCGAGAAAAGATTAATTATTCCACCAGATTCTCCCATGGTTATTTTAAAGAAGGGTGATTCAAAAGCCTATAACCAAATACACCATAGATTCAATATTATGGTAGAAGATATTTACCTATTGAATCAAATCTGGTCCAAAATGATATAAATTGATAACATTGAGAATATATTTCAAGTCAACCGAGTCAAGAGCTTTCTCAAAACCACTTCGCAAGCAATAGATTTTACCTCTGTTGATAGAGTATCAAGGTCATTCAGGACTGTTCCAAACTTTTTGGTAATTTTACAAGTCTTTCTCTATTAAAACAAAAAGTGAAGCCAAAGAATTTGAATGTGGCGACAGTGAGAAATGGTTCGCTTCCTAGCGACAAAATTCCACACTCTGCTCCATGATGAGCATGCACCCAAATACAGGTTGTGGTAAACTCATAACAATCTGTCATGACATTTTTCATTGGTAGAATGAATGACCATGGCCAGTTGTCAGATTCCTAAATACGTAATTTGGAAACCCGAACTATAATTCACACTTCACATAACAATACCACCTTTGCTTATTTGAAGTTCATTTGTTCAGATTTAGTAATAGAATTTCCTCAAATCTCTTTTTTCTGGTGTTAGAGATTGTAAATTTTGTTGATGTTGGAAAATACTTTTGCATGCTTGTAATGTTTGTTCATATGACTTTGTGTTTTGGAAAGTAGTAGGAAGGATGCTTGGCTAACCAGGTTAGCTATGTGATAATGGCAAAGATAACTAACAAAATAACTGCAATGATCTGTATTTTTAATGTTGTTTTTTATCAACCATGTTAACTTGTAATAAAGATAAATTTACAGCCATATATGAAGTTCAAGTGTTTTATTCATTGACAAATCTGAATATGACTTTCTTTGTCCAATGACAATCAGTAGATACAAATGGCTGTTATTTTCTTTGTCCAATGACAATCAGTAGATAAAAATGGCTTGTTATTTTCTGTTTATGTAAGACACAACATCACATCATGTCCAACTTTACAATTCCAATATTTACACATTATGAAAGTGCATATGTAAAAACATAACAGATTCAACACTTGGACACATGTTCATCACAGCGGGCGAAAGATCAGCTCTTATAAGTCGCTTTATCCTGCTTTCCCTTGACTTTGTGGTAGCTCCAAGACCAGGTTCATGGCGACTTCTGACATACCCCTGCATCGGCTTCCTCGCAGGGATGAGCCTACTGGGGGAGCATCAAAACACATGGTCCTGTAATAGGAATGAAGAACACTTTTAGTGTGTGTGTGTGAGGGGCTTAACTTTTGACGGAAGAGGACCAACATTATTATACTCGAAAATATCACACCAAGACCTCTGCAAGATAGCAATCGGTTGAAATTTCATATGATCAAATAGTTAAACAGTGATCAGCCACACCTCTTAAGTAATTCAAAATTAAAATCAACAACATATACTTTTATCAAGTTGTCAACTGAAAACAGCCGAAAACCAACATTCCTGATATTCACCGTAATTTCACGTGACACAACTGTACTCGAGATCTAAAACAAGAACAAGTCTACTACTACATATCTTAGACACAACATGTTAACACTGAAAAAATAATCTGGTACCAATGTGCGATTTGAAGAAATCATACCCGCCTTGGATTAACTTTCAGCCTGCAACACTTCTTTCAGACACAACTGTGTAACCTAACATGAGGCTGAACAGTGAACACACTGACGAGGCCGAAGCCTACCGATTTATTTACGGTAGCTGATTAAACAAAACACGTATTCCACATCAAATGACAAATCCGGGTGCATATATGCATGATGGTTGATCAATGAGGGTGTTATGCATTAAAGTCAAACTTCAACCCGGAATATACAAAAGAAACTACTCACCTTGTCACCTGTTTGGTTTCCGTCCGCCATTTTGTCGTACAATGTTTTTCCGAAATGGTGTTGTCACTGACTACGATCGGTTTTTGACGGATACAGCCGAAGTTATTCCGCTGCATTCTACCGAGTTTCGCATAGTGGCTGTGCTTCGTATTCCGCTAATGGCCGCTGTCAAATACGATAGTACCTCTTTTTGTTCGTATATAAACTGCTTTAGATTGCAATACAGACGCTATGCTACCAATGCGCCATCATTATGATCTCATTCAACGCTTTTTCATCACATAGATAGGAGGGCCTGTTTAGGTTAGGCCTTGACACTGTTCTAAATCTGATCCTAAATCTGATCCCATCCTAGGCGGAAGTAAACCATTAATAAAATTGCTGCCATGTCCTTACATGGTAGTATCCGTGACTGAAATCCTTTAGGGGGTAATTTTAAAAGGCGAGTCTCAAACTGACAATACACACTACGACATTCTCAACTGTCACCAGAATAAACGCGGTACAACGGATATACCATTATTGTGCATATCAGGACAAAGGCTGTGCACACGCCCACGTCAGCACGGGTCAAAAGTAATGTAGTCAAATATCGAAAACAAATTCTTAATTTGGGATGCGCTCCTCCAACTCCCTCGTTAATACTATATAGTATGAATATTCTGGGGCTCGTACTCCAGCCAAACTGTTGTGAGTCAAGAGGGCGAGCCATGTTCAAAATAATGTGAACTCCGTGTGGCTGTCTCGGGCTGTCTTGGGCTGCTTTGTTGACTGCGCATGTAGCGACCAGAACTGAATACAACCAGAACTGGGATAACTACCATGTGGAGAATTATACGTGTTGCTTTCAAATATGTATTTAATCGAAAAACAAGCATAAAGAGCAAAATCAGGTGTACAGCACTTGTCCTGTATTTTAACTACTGTTTGCATAAAAGCCAATGGTAGCGTTCCATAGTCGATGTCTGCCACAATAGGTAAATATAGCAGAGGAAACAAATGTACAAACGTGAAACTGAAACGGAATAAAATTAATTTTCATGCGCTTAACTGCAATTACTCTACCCTCGATTGGTGATCGGGGACTCCATTTACCATAATAGGGGAGCTGATCAATTCATGTCCCTGTTTGTGGTTTGCTGATTTAGGTGTCAGGTGTGTGTTTCATTCATTCGTTCATTTTATTCACAACGATTCACAAGCCTTCATTCCATGAAATGGATGCTCCTCAACTTTAAATATGACTGTCTTGCAATATCTAATGATATTTTAACATACAGCTAATTATTCATTTTAAAAATATATGCATGTATACATATAGAACCAGAAAATATATATGATGTGAATGGAATTGATGTTTTAATAGTTTAATAATCATGCTAAAATGTGTGAAAATATAAACTAACGGGCAAAAGAAACGATACTCAAGACGAAATCACTGGATATTAAAAAAATTGACAAACCACCATTGTGAAAAAGGAAAGTGAATTTTAAGAACAGGTGCGTGGGCAACATATGTTCAGTAACTTGTACCCAAATAAGGGCAATCCTGGCCACTTCTGCCCAGTGTTTTATGTAATAATACAGTAAATAGTTTCTTTGAATAACAGTGGAAAAGGAAAATAAATTTATGTCATAGTAATTTATTTTGAATGATGTTATATCCATTCTGGATGGGTATGTAAGTATAATAATTCAAGTTTGTTTTGTGGATTTAAAACTTCTACGACATATTTGCGTTATGCTATTTGTAGAGAGAGTTTATAAGATATTGGTATGTTGCTTGGTCATAGTTCAGAGAATATTTCTTCTGAAATGGAAGAAAATTATACAGTTTCATGTACACACTCCTCAAAGCATTGTAAAAAGTGAGTGATGATCTGCAAAATCGTGGTCAGGTATTTTCAGTAACATACCGTCACACACAATACCATGCAGATAATGTCATAGTTAAAGGTTCACTTTTAAGTTCTCACCCCTTAAAGTTCATAGTCCTCCTAAGCAGTTAGAGGCTTCCTTTTTATAACATTTTTAGCCTCCAAGTAATGTTGTTGTTAATATATCTTATACCATTATCATATAGGATTTGCCAGTAACGATCAATTATTGCTTTACATCTGATTATTGTGCCTTTGATAAAAAAAACGAGATACATGAATGTGTTTTTTTGTAACAGACACCAGACATACAAGACATATTCACTTCAGAATGAAAAAGTTTTGAAAATTTGTGCCTAATCTCAGAAGGCTATAGTCATAACTGTAAATGTTGGTGTGGAAATTATTGAAATTAGTTTCTTTAATGTTCTGTTGAACCTTCATCTACTTCCTGGCCAGCTTGAAATAATGGGAAATTCACTGAACCGTTCATAGCAGCTTGAATTTGTCATTCCATGCTCCAGCTGTCATCAATAACATTAATATTTTGCTGGACCAAACTAGCGGTTAGTGTTGTCCACCCTTCTCACAGTTTGCTCGAAATGGCCGTCTGCTCCTTGTGTTAGAAGGCCAAGCAGCTGAAAGTTTCTTTGATAAAGTATTGTTCCTGATGTGAAACTGTCAATGTACATGATGCCTTCATGTTTACGTTTTTGGGTGTAATTTCCAGCAATCCATGCTACCTGATGTGGATATGGTGGAACCAAAGGCTCAATGACTTAATACCTTGTCTAGCAATCAGGTCTCAACGATTGCAAGTTTGGGTGCTTATGATCTCAATCACTGGATTGTCTGGTCCAAACTCAGTTATTTACAGATATCGTGGAGCTGGAATATTGCATACTGTACAACAAACAACAACCAAACGAAAACATTTTATTGTGAATGATTGGAATAGGCAATATGTGTGATAAGCGTAGTCAAGGAAATTAAAACGTGCAATGTTTACCCAATTCTTTCTATATTTTTACCCATAAGTATGATGTATAGGAACCCAAGATGAAATCATAAATCCCTCCCAAAATATAGTTTTAAAACTTCCTCCACTTCAAACAGTTCTGGTTCAGGGAATATAAATAATAATATAAAAATCAATCTCTTTAAAAATAGTAAAATGTAAATGTAATGCGCTTAAATATAAAAATATGATTTGCTATGAGCAGCCAGAATGAAAACTGAAGAATCCATTGATTGCAGATTTTATGGTGTAATCCCTATTCTGACTGAACATTGTAAAAATTCCTGAAAATGGATTATATTGTCCCGTTCATCCCACAATTTATATAATAATGTAGCTATTCTTCTTTAGTATTAGAATTAACTCTCTGAATGTTAGTACTAATGGCCTATTTGCTTTAGAGTCTGGATTCTACAAGTCTTGGAAATATCACCTACCATCATCAGATTTTAGAGTTGTTTCCTATGCCTTAATCAAGGGCAAATGAATAGTGGATTGAAAATCTCTAAACACTTGGTAATATTGACATATTGTCCTGTTTCATGTAGATTCTCCAAGTTTCTCAAGTTTCACCTATCACTTTACTAGTATCAACAGCCAAGAGGATGCGTCTTTGGAATCCATTATTGTAGTATTTTTATTTAAAAATAAATAAATTTATTTTTAGAAAATACTTAAATAAACAAACAAAACAAAAACACTTTCGTCAAGGAGATATTGTAACAACATGGGGTATCCCTTGTATGGATCAAGAATAACTTTTCAGATAAATATAACAAGAAATAAGTTAACAGATTACAATCTTATACCTGCTCTCGGCTTGAGTCCACACACTACACAACTCACACATTCACAATCACTGTTTCCCTCAATATATTACACGTTACTTCATGCAAGTCACTAATACATTAATAGTATACCAACAATCTACTCCCCATACACAATACATCCAACTGTAGATTCTAAGGCATAATCCCACTCTTGCTTAAAAAGCATGTGGGGCATTATTAATAGATAAAACTAGTACTGTTAACCCATTTTTTATTCAGAATTTGCTCAACAAGTTTGAATTGTTATTTACTATCATAAGCCTAGTGGAAAATTTGAAATTTCATAAACTGTAGGTTTTAAAGGCATTATCCCACTTCTGGTCAAGGGCATGTGACTAATAATAATAGTAAAATATCTCTGAAGATTAGAACTATTGACAAAACACATTCAGAATTGGCTTGGAAGTTTGAAATGTTTTTAACTATCATCTATCCAGAGAACATATTCAAATTCTACAAACTGGAGTTTCTAAAGGCATTATCCCACTTCTGGTCAAGGGCATGTGAATAATAATATTATTTTAAAGTTTGAAATGTTATTTAGTATCATCAGCCCAGAGGAAATCTTGGAATTCCAGTAAAGTTCTCACAAGAAATACAATAATTAAAAGGAAATTTTGCCTAATGTGTTTCCATTTTTTACATGAAACTCCATACTTTGAAATATAATGAAGATATGGTATCTGTGAAACTGTCAGTCAGTCATTCCTCCATTTACAGTTTTCCATTAACACAGTGTTAGAAATTAACATAAGTTTTTTTTGCCTCTCTGCTCCTCTGTATCAAAACGTAATAAAGTCACAAAACTTGGGATGGACTCTGAACTTTCATTATTGAGATGCTTGCAATTCAGGTTCTTGAATTTCTGGCAGTGAGAGGAGTAGGTGAGACTCTGCCTTTGTGTCCATAAACATTTAGGAATTTTAGCTATAACAATATCATCAAATATATTTTACCCCAACTGGAATGGGTGACACTTAAAAAGTGTAACATTAAACTAAAGATCTTCGCTTAAAGCACTGTATCTACTACTCCAGTTACCTTTACAGGTATGTAACAGGATGCAAATGTTGCCTTTTCTTCCTGATACAGATACGTGATAGAGAAACATTGTGTGAATCTCTCCCTCACCCATTCCTGTCGCCACTGAAAGGAGAATACAATGTTTGAGAGACATACATTGGTGAGTTTGAAGAAACATTGACCACAAATCCTGTTGAAGAGAATATATATCAAGGTCATTGATGTTTATATAGCCTTATTCCTTTATGGCCTCTTTCCAAGGTTCAGGTAAAATATATATAACATATGGAAGATATAAATGTGTACCTCTTATATCAAATTTAAGCTTCAAATCTTCAAAGGATACAAACCCACGTTCATCACAAAGATCCTTGATAGTAAAAATTCCACATTAGCCCAGTGTCTAATAAAGTGATTTGAGTTTTTTGATTATTATTATTCAGCCATAAAGGTTGGGATAAAATTTCATTAATGTTCTCTGCTTCTATAGTATTTTTGATACAATATGTTTCCATGGCTTTGAAACATCTTTCTAAAAGGATTATCGAGTGCAACTTTTATTCTGAAAATTTGCTCCATATTTTAGTATGCCATTTAAAGGGAAAATTGCATGGATACTGGGATTTGTCTTTTAAAAATATAGTGTGAGTGTAGATAATTTCAAGGCGTTAACATCAATCATGCATGGACCCCCAATTTGGTAGTCTTCTTTTAAAGTGCTCGGTTTCATTTTGTCATTTTTATCATTCCAAATGAACATATAAAAAAAATATTCTCTCAAGTGCTGCGATAAATACATCAGGAGGGTTAAGTCAAGTAAGTTAAAGATATGAACTAATTGTGAAAGAGCCCATGTCTTAAAACAGTAATTTTGCCTATCAAGGTCAAATGTCTTTTTCTCCAAGTTGCCAGTAATCAGTTAATTTCTTCCTGACTTTTCATTGTGTTAATAACTAATAACCCATAAATCATTCAAATCAAGAGTAAATTTAATTCCTAACACTTCAAATTGATTTCTTTGCCATTCTAGAGTCAAATCTTGACCAAGTTTATTCTATGCTACCTGCTTTAGAGCCAATCCAGGTTGCCTCAGTCTTATCTATGTTTATCCATAGTCCTGACATACTGAAGTGAGTGAGTATAGTTTTACGCCGCACTCAGCAATATTCCAGCTATATGGCGGCGGTCTGTAAATAATCGAGTCTGGACCAGACAATCCAGTGATCAACATCATGAGCGTCGACCTGCACGATTGGGAAACGATGACATGTGTCAACCAAGTCAGCGAGCCTGACCACCCGATCCTGTTAGTCGCCCTTTACGACAAGCATGGGTTACTTAAGGCTCATTCTAACCCGGATTGATAAAATCTTTGGAACCTGTGTCAAATGCTTTTTCGAAATCAATCAAATTTAGTAAACCTGACATATCTCTTATAGGATATTAAGAACCTTGTATTTTCACTCAATGTTCTGCCAGGTATAAATCCAGTCTGGTTATCATGCATCAGAGAATCAAGGGTAGTTTGTAAGCCATTTGAGATACAAGCACCTATTATTTCATATAGAGCATTTAATAAAGTAATTGGTCTCCAGTTCTTCAGTAAGGTCATACTTATATTAGCTTTAGGTATGCAAGTGAAAACTCCTCTCTTCGTGGTAAGAGACATCTTGTTGTTTCTTGAAACATCTGAAAATCCAAACCAAGTTTTTTCTGAAAGAATTTAAAGAAATCAGTTGGAAATCCGACAATTCCAGGGCTTTTGTTATTTTTTATGTTTGTTACTGCCAATTGTATTTCATTCATGTCTACTTCCTTTTCAAATTTGTCTCTCAACTGGTGTTACGCAAGGTTGGAGTTATCCAATTTTTTAAGTGGGCATCATTCTCAGAATTCTTAGCAGAAAAATAAAGTTTTTAATAAAACTCTTTAAGTTCATTTAAGATTGCATCACTGTCAGTAATTTCTTAGAACTTCAGGTTGTGTATCATACCAGTCAAGGGGAAAGCAAGAACAGAATTTAATAGAGCTGCCCACTGATACAATCCAACAGAGCCTTGTCAATGTTAGCCTCCTAATCTGGACATGTTATAAAATAATGCAATAGTTTCAAAGTTGCTGTTTCATACAGAAATCAGTATATACCTTCAATAAATGGATCTAATTGCAAAAATATATCAAACAACAGTCTTGTAATATCCTTTATGTTTCTTCAATGGCAAACTGATGCGTTTAGGAATACATGTAATGGCATCTCTATTGATTGTTAAAGTCATTTGGTTGATATTGTTTTTACATATGATATATCTTTAAATCCATATTTTCTATAATCAGTATCTACATAAAATAAACATGTTTCTCCAGAAAACATCAACATATGGTATGTTATTATTTTTCTTAGCTTAAACAGCACCAGCAACTTTGGGGAAGGTGTTTTGTTTTTCTATTTGTTTTTTTAAAAAAAATCAGTGGTTTGGTTTGTTATTTCAATGGTGTTAGCTATTCTTCATTTCTATCTTATCCACAATATAGAGATACAAGGTGAAATATGATATTTCAAAGAAATTCTTTGTTCTCTTGATATCAGTTTTCCCATCAGGTTTTCCCAATGTTTTGTTGAACAACAAGTAATTGAGTTTCTTTTGATGTGAGACGTTCTTGGATATTTTTTCCCATCGTACTATTGCATTCTATGTCACATCAGTTTTCTGTGTATCTCATCTTGTTGTTGTTTCTCCAAGATAAGGTTTATATTTTGAAATACTTGATAACATGCCTTCACTGATACTTCTGAAGTTTTCTCTAATACTTTATTGACAATCTGTAATTATACTCATGCCAATAATGGTTGTCACCCCCCTCCCCACCCCAACCACGCACACACCCCACACCCACACCCACACCCACACCCCCTCTCCAATAAAAATAATTGAACGGGGTGACAACCATTATTGGCATGAGTATATTATTATTTCTTGCTCAATGAAAGTTTTCCTTTAAATCGCTCAATAAATCATCAATGTATCTGAAAAGTAATTTTTTTCCATCTTACTCATATCATGTTTGGAAACACATATTTCCTTAACAGTTGTAAAGGTGTTTTCTTTATATTTCAACTGAGTGTTTTGTTTAATTTCACGTTTGATGGTTAATTCATACGTTTCCACTGTTTTTATTTCATTTAGCTTCTGGATTGTTATACAGTGTTGTAATTTCATAAATTAGTTGAGGGGGTCAAAAACAAAATTTCAAGCCCCTTGTTACTACATATTTTATCGAATTCTTGAAAACACATAGGGCCATCATTATGAAAATATGTACACATTTGTGTATTCAATAATACTTCAGTTCATACCTTTGTCATTCTTAACTGGTTAATGCTAATGGTAAATTTACTTCATTGACAGCGTTTCTCTTTCACATTTCTTTGAAATTCCATCCATATGCATAATTATGAATAACAAAAATAATACGTAGAATTATAATCATAAGTGTTCCATAAGTGGTCCAATACGACTTCTTTCACAAATAATGTATAATAGTATGGAACAATCCAACACGAAGATTACCTGGAAAATTGAAGGAAATGGTAAATTACGGTATTTTTAACATTGCAGGCTGGTATTACACCACAGTTCAGTCAGTGGTCATAAATCTGGTAGATGTAGGAGACCTATTTGTACATCATTGCCTGTAATATGACAACTGCTCATGGAGAAAACCGTTGTACTATCTGATAAAGGTATTGTAAAATCTTTGGGTTACAAACTCAGAGGTCACATTGTTTTTACACTATTAATTGATTCCAACAACCTTCCCACAGGGTGATCAGTTTGGTTTAGGTGTCTCATGTATATATAGGATTTTAATTAGTTACTAAACTTGTGTGTATGTGTGCAATTCTTTTACACCACATTGTCAACATAACCTTGAAATGGAAATACTTAAGTGTCTTATGCTACATAACATCAAGGTTGCTACTTTGAATTGTACACAATGGGCTTGAGCGCCTTTCAGTCGGAATGATATTACCTAACATAGCCGATATACACATCCAAGTATTTTGTTCTCTACCTTGAGCAGACACAAAACAGCTGAACTATGCAACCAGTTAAATGTAAAAGGATCATGTATAAATGCAGCAAATTGGGTCACGAACACCTAAATATGGAAAATTGTTCACGCATACAAAGGTAATCGCAACGACGAGAATCAGAATAATTTCAGAAACATAAAGTAGAGTTTGAACTATTTCCATTAACGTGGACTATTATATGATATTTATTACATGATGTAGATTACATTATGTTTGCATTATAACACCACACAGTTAATGAAAATCGTACACCATTAGAGGTTTGCTTGAGTGGGAATTGTTGCACGATACAAGCGGATACTAGTATAGTACATGGACCATCCCGCCACACAGAAGAAAATTAAAAATGAAAGAAAAACTTGACTTGAAAGTGACTTGATGTATCTCTAAGCAACAATTTGTTTAAATAAATACATTTATCAGAAATATTACTTCCTACTTACTGTTATATGAAGAATAAAATATCAAAAAGTTAACAAAAACTTTGCATTTATGACAATATTTAATGATTTCGAAGAAATTGGGGCAATTTGACTCGGGGGCAATTTGACCAATAATCCGGGGCAATTTGACCAATTTTGCTGGGGCATTTAGTAGCTGGGGCAATTCGACTTGGTGGTTTTCAAATATTTAACTAACCCCTGAATCTGGTTTTGTGTTATTAGTTATGTTCATCTTGGTTAGTTAGATATGTGTTCTGTTATATATGTGTGGTGAAAGTAGTTCTTTGTATACATTTCTCTTAAAATTCAAATATTTTACAAACATGTCTTGTAAATACTTAGATGTCAATTCGGTGGGTTTTACCAGCCAGCAGTAAAACATCATATCTGTACTTCTGTGTTACTCTCTAACTGCTTCAAGAAGCTCAATAGAGCTAAGTTCAGCGAAGGGAGGAGTTGGGATACAAATATAGTAAGTTAAATAATATATTGTGTTGAAATAATATAGCATGTTTGCATTGTCACTTTGAGTAAACTCAGTGTATGTAATCTACGATAAAATAACTTATGACTGAGAAATTAAATATTTACAAGGATCAATAAACATCCAATCACTGCTAGTGAATAAATGGATGTGTGCTAATAGTGTTATATTTCCAGTATGATTAATAGGGTTTTGTAGATAGTTTGTGCAGCATGCAAATTCAGATAAGATGCATGAAAATATTTGTGAATAGTATATATGTATTACTGTATGTTATTTAGTCTACATTGTATATGTGTATTGCCTTTCAGGTCCAGGACAATAACACTCCATAAGTAGTTGAGATCACGCCCATGTATTACTTACCGAGTAGACATTGTTTCGTTTATGTTGTAATCATGTTCAGTGTCATAGGAATCTTTCTGCATTAAGTCTTTGAACAGTATGTTGAAGTACAATGTATTTATAGGTCGCATTTAACCATTAAGACATATGAATTGGATTACATCACATAGTATTTTGAAGCATATTTACCACTGCATGTGCTATTATATTAGTGAGTATAAATTTATAGAACTGTTAAGTGATGCCTGGTATGTTACTGCATTACCTATTGTGTAAAGACTATGATATACCTTTTATGATTTTACTTATTGTTTATTATGTAATTATGTGTTTCAGGGTGTCTTCAGTATCCACATATAATACAGTCTCCGCAGTATTTACTGGCAAGCGTTTGTTGACATTATACTGGACCGGCGCTCACTACACTGCAATGCATGTATTAAAGAAGATTTGTAACAAACCATGGCTAAGTATTTGACCACAAATAATATTTGTAAATTGAATTCTTAGTTGATCATTTTGTTTGTTTTAACTACATGTGATTGACCGGAATTTGGGAATATCGCCAGGGAGTGTATTATGGAAATAGTCAACAAGAACATTGCATTTTTAAACAGATCCTTTCAAACTTTCAACGAATTTAGTATTAATGGGGTTAAGTGCTTCCTAATTCTAGCATGACCTTCAGCTGGTGTTGATGAACTACTTTGTAATAGACTATGACGGTATCTGCCAGGATGCCAGACTTCACCTTCATCCTGCAAAAATATTTAAACACATCATTTCAAACTTTCAACGATTTTAGTATTAAAGACATTAAGTGCTTCACATGGCCTTTAGTAGATATTGAATAATCACTGTGTAACAAACTATGATGGTATCTGCCAGGATGCTAGACTTTACCTTCATCCTGCAACATATTTGAACACATCCTTTCAAACTTTCAACGATTTTAGTATTAAAGACATTAAGTGCTTCATAATTATACCATGGCCTTTAGTAGATATTGAAGAATCACTGTGTAACAAACTATGATGGTATCTGCCAGGGTGCCAGACTTCACCTTCATCCTGTTCCAGTACAAATGACGTAGAAGCTGTGGAGTAAAGTTTTCATTTAGTAGTGATACATATAAAGGCAAGAAACGTCGTGTTCCTCAAAATACAGAAGTTGACATTCATACATGTCTTGCCTTTATCCTGTTCAGTATTTCAGCTCTCTGATCTGCATTTAAAGGAGAAATATTTGTCACAAAGACAAAGCTAATGTTTGCATCTAATGTATAAAACAGCCTTGCACATATGCATTATGCTGATGGGTAATATGCCCCATTGGCAACTCATAATCTATGAGAAGTTTACTAACCTAAACATATTATTTATCTGATTTAAGTCAATTGGTTTGGGATAAACCTTTGGCCAATGAAACCATTTCTCATAATCTTATTCAAACTGTCAAATATAATTGAACTAAATTCTAATACACTTGAATCCGATCCCTGATTGTTAGAAACTGACACTCTTTGACAATCCAAATGATCATTCCACATGAACTGTTTCATCATCCCTAGTGGAAGGTCAGTCAGATGTATGTTGCGAACTCGATCATTTACTGGATTTTGGTTGAGTGATCTAGAATTAATGTTACCATTTAAGTGTTTCATTGTTACTCTTCTGCAGTCCAGGGGAGACAATCTAGCCAAACAGAAGACACTTCGAGACACTGGCCTTTCTAATACTTTACAATTATTCCTTTTATCTACTGTCAGTGCCTTCTATACAAATCTATTTACCCTAGACTTGTAGTTTCGAACAAAAACATATTCTGTCAATTAATAGATATTACTGACAATGTTTGTTTTTGTATTAGTAATGTTATTATTAATTTTTATTATTTTCAGATAACAATTTATCATAGAATAATCTTAAACCTTTCGTTGGGGATATGAAATCCTGTTGAAGAGAATATATATCAAGGTCATTGATGTTTATATAGCCTTATTCCTTTATGGCCTCTTTCCAAGGTTCAGGTAAAATATATATAACATATCGAAGATATAAATGTGTACCTCTTATATCAAATTTAAGCTTCAAATCTTCAAAGGATACAAACCCATGTTCATCACAAAGATCCTTGATAGTAAAAATTCCACTTTAGTCCAGTGTCTAATAAAGTGATTTGAGTTTTTGAAATTATTATTCAGCCATAAAGGTTGGGATAAAATTTCATTAATGTTCTCTGCTTCTATAGTATTTTTGATACAATATAGTTTCCATGGCTTTGAAACATCTTTCTAAAAAGGATTATCGAGTGCAACTTTATTCTGAAAATTTGCTCCATATTTTAGTATGCCATTAAAAGGGAAAATTGCATGGATACTGGGATTTGTCTTTTAAAAATATAGTGTGAGTGTAGATAATTTCAAGGCGTTAACATCAATCATGCATGGACCCCCAATTTGGTAGTCTTCTTTTAAAGTGCTCGGTTTCATTTTGTCATTTTTATCATTCCAAATGAACATATTAAAAATATTCTCTCAAGTGCGGAGATAAATACATCAGGAGGGTTAAGTAAAGTGTTAAAGATATGAACTAATTGTGAAAGAGCCCATGTCTTAATAACAGTAATTTTGCCTATCAAGGTCAAATGTCTTTTTCTCCAAGTTGCCAGTAATCAGTTAATTTCTTTCAGACTTTTCATTGTGTTAATAACTAATAACCCATAAATCATTCAAATCAAGAGTAAATTTAATTCCTAACACTTCAAAGTGATTTCTTTGCCATTCTAGATTCAAATCTTGACCCAGTTTATCTCTATGCTACCTGCTTTAGAGCCAATCCAGGTTGCCTCAGTCTTATCTATGTTTATCCATAGCCCTGACATACTGAAGTGAGTGAGTATAGTTTTACGCCACACTCAGCAATATTCCAGCTATATGGCGGCGGTCTGTAAATAATCGAGTCTGAACCAGACAATCCAGTGATCAACAGCATGAGCGTCGATCTGCACAATTGGGAACCGATGACATGTGTCAACCAAGTCAGCGAGCCTGACCAACCGATCCTGTTAGTCGCCTTTTACGACAAGCATGGGTTACTTAAGGCTCATTCTAACCCGGATTGATAAAATCTTTGAAACCTGTGTCAAATGCTTTTTCGAAATCAATCAAATTTAGTAAACCTGACATATCTCTTATAGGATATAAATAACTTTGTATTTTCACTCAATGTTCTGCCAGGTATAAATCCAGTCTGGTTATCATACATCAGAGAATCAAGGGTAGTTTGTAAGCCATTTGAGATACAAGCACCTATTATTTCATATAGAGCATTTAATAAAGTAATTGGTCTCCAGTTCTTCAGTAAGGTCATACTTATATTAGCTTTAGGTATGCAAGTGATAACTCCTCTCTTCGTGGTAAGAGACATCTTATTGTTTCTTGAAACATCTGAAAATCCAAACCAAGTTTTTTCTGAAAGAATTTAAAGAAATCAGTTGGAAATCCGACAATTCCAGGGCTTTTGTTATTTTTTATGTTTGTTACTGCCAATGATATTTCATTCATGTCTACTTCCTTTTCCAATTTGTCTCTCAGCTGGTGTTACGCAAGGTTGGAGTTATCCAATTTTTTAAGTGGGCATCATTCTCAGAATTCTTAGCAGAAGAATAAAGTTTTTAATAAAACTCTTTAAGTTCATTTAAGATTGCATCACTGTCAGTAATTTCTTAGAACTTCAGGTTGTGTATCATACCATTCAAGGGGAAAGCAAGAACAGAATTTAATAGAGCTGCCCACTGATACAATCCAACAGAGCCTTGTCAATGTTAGCCTCTTAATCTGGACATGTTATAATACAATGCAATAGTTTCAGGTTGTGTATCATACCAGTCAAGGGGAAAGCATGAACAGAATTAATAGAACTGCCCACTGATACAATCCAACAGAGCCTTGTCAATGTTAGCCTTTTAATCTGGACATGTTATAAAACAATGCAACAGTTTCAGGTTGTGTATCATACCATTCAAGGGGAAAGCATGAACAGAATTAATAGAACTGCCCAACTGATACAATCCAACAGAGCCTTGTCAATGTTAGCCTCCTAATCTGGACATGTTATAAAATAATGCAATAGTATCAAAGTTGCTGTTTCATACAGAAATCAGTATATACCTTCAATAAATGGATCTAATTGCAAAAATATATCAAACAACAGTCTTGTAATATCCTTTATGTTTTTTTAATGGCAAACTGATGCGTTTAGGAATAGATGTAATGGCATCTCTATTGATTGTTAAAGTCATTTGGTTGATATTGTTTTTACGTATGATATATCTTTAAATCCATATTTTCTATAATCAGTATATACATAAAATAAACATGTTTCTCCAGAAAACATCAACATATGGTATGTTATTATTTTTCCTAGCTTAAACAGCACCAGCAACTTTGGGGAAGGTGTTTTGTTTTTCTATTTGTTTTTAAAAAAAATCAGTGGTTTGGTTTGTTATTTCAATGGTGTTAGCTATTCTTCATTTCTATCTTATCCACAATATAGAGCTACGAGGTGAAATATGATATTTCAAAGAAATTCTTTGTTCTCTTGATATCAGTTTTCCCATCAGGTTTTCCCAATGTTTTGTTGAACAACAAGTAATTGAGTTTCTTTTGATGTGAGACGATATTTTTTCCCATCGTACTATTGCATTCTATGTCACATCAGTTTTCTGTGTATCTCATCTTGGTGTTGTTTCTCCAAGATAAGGTTTATATTTTGAAATACTTGATAACATGCCTTCACTGATACTTCTGACGTTTTCTCTAATACTTTATTGACAATCTGTGATTATACTCATGCCAATAATGGTTGTCACCCCCCCCCCACCCAACCACGCACACACCCCACACGCACACCCACACCCCCTCTCCAATAAAAATAATTGAAGGGGGTGACAACCATTATTGGCATGAGTATATTATTGGCATGAGTATATTATTATTTCTTGCTCAATGAAAGTTTTCCTTTAACTCGCTCAATAAGTCATCAATGTATCTGAAAAGTAAATATTTTCCATCTTACTCATATCATGTTTGAAAACACATATTTCCTTGACAGTTTTAAAGGTGTTTTTCTTTATATTTCAACTGAGTGTTTTGTTTAATTTAACGTTTCAAGCATGGTTAATTCATACGTTTCCACTGTTTCTATTTCATTTAGCTTCTGGATTATTTATACAGTGTTGTAATTTCATAAATTAGTTGAGGGGGTCAAAAACAAAATTTCAAGCCCCATGTTACTACATCTTTTATCGAATTCTTGAAAACACATAGGGCCATCATTATGAAAATATGTACACATTTGTGTATTCAATAATACTTCAGTTCATACCTTTGTCATTCTTAACTGGTTAATGCTAATGGTAAATTTACTTCATTGACAGAGTTTCTCTTACAAATTTCTTTGAAATTCCATCCAGATGCATAATTACGAATAACAAAAATAATAATACGTAGAATTATAGTAAGTGTTCCATAAGTGTTCCAATAAGACTTCTTTCACAAATAATGTATAATAGTATTGAACAATCCAACACGAAGATTAATTTGAAAATTGAAAGAAATGGTAAATAACGGTATTTTTAACATTGCAGGCTGCTATTACACCACAGTTCAGTCAGTGGTCATAAATCTGGTAGATATAGGAGACCTATTTGTACATCATCGCCTGTAATATGACCACTGCTCATGGAGAATACCGTTGTACTATCTGATAAAGGTATTGTAAAATCTTTGCTTATAAACTCAGAGGTCACATTGTTTTTACACTATTATTTGATTCAAACAACCTTCAACTAGTTCCCAGTTAGACACTGACACTGGGGATGGGTAGTTGAGTTGAGTTGAGTTGAGTTGAGTTGAGTTGGGCTTTACGTCACATCGGCATTATCCCAGCCATATAGTGACGAGAACATGTTTGCATTAGTAAACATTGTAAGTACATACTGTAAATCAACAAACTAATGCGTGTATTAAATAATGCGAGTGCAAACCTCAAAACGAAAATGCGTGCATTTATTAATGCGAGGAGGCAAATGAGTTTTATTTCAAGGACATATATTGATTACATTGTCATTTAAAAGCAGAGAAAGTCATAGCATCAAATTTAAAGGTAGGCAATTTGTTAGTCACATTTCATAGTTACAATTTATGGTTGTTACAATTCGCACTTACAATTTATGATACAGATCAACTTCCCTCAGGTAGTTCAGTATCAGATGAGCGCTAACGCGGGAGAACAGATCTTTTAGGTTTGTTGCATCATAATGTGAGTCCCTTGCAGACGATAAGTCCACGCATTCAAGCAGAATATGCTTGATGGTGAAAAGTCACATCATCAGCAAAACGAGACACAAAGCAGAAGATGGGGGTCCATCCCAGTCTTGGCTCCATCCGTTTTCATCCGCAGATATGTCATAACTGGTTGTATTCCTGTTGGAAAATCGACTGAGTTTGGTGAGGGTAAGATCCAATACGACATCATCGTATGTTGAAATTACTTCATCACGTCTTGACTGACAGACCCAAGTAGGCTATACTCATTTGAACGTAATTTAGTGATTTACTGATTTTAGCGGCGTTGTTCGACTATAGACTGTCTACCGGAGAGGTCCTAAAAGCTCCCAGGCAGAGCCTCAGCCCTTGGTGGTGGATAGAGTCTAATTTTTCTAAATTGCTTTTGCAGGCTCCACCGTAGACAATGGAGCCATAATCTAGTTTACTTCGAACTAATGATCTGTACAAGTGAAGGAGGGTGGTCTGATCCCCTCCCCACTCTGTATTTGAGACTACTTTTAGCAAGTCTAGAGCCTTCAAGCTATTTGTTTATGTGTGGTAAGAATGTCAGGTGGCGGTCGAATATGAGTCCAAGGAAGGAAAGGGGGTCTTAGCATCTGAGAGAGAAGGGGTGCAATTTGGTGTCATTTTAGGCAGCTGTGATTGAATGATTGAGAATACACATGCATTTTGACATGACAGTAACTGTGCAAGACTTCACAGCAAACACAAGTGTAGTTCCCACAGGGTGATCAGTTTGGTTTAGGTGTCTCATGTATATATAGGATTTTAATTAGTTACGAAACTTGTGTGTATGTGTTCAATTCTTTTACACCACATTGTCAACATAATCTTGAAATGGAAATACTTAAGTGTCTTTTGCTACATAACATCAAGGTTGCTACTTTGAATTGTACACAATGGGCTTGAGCGCCTTTCAGTCTGAATGATATTACCTTACATAGACGATATTTTGTTCTCTACTTTGAGCAGACACAAAACAGCATAAGTAGAGTTTGAACTATTTCCATTAACGTGGACTATTATATGATATTTATTACATGATGTAGATTACATTATGTTTGCATTATAACACCACACAGTTTATGAAAATGAAACATCGTACACCATTAGAGGTTTGCTTGAGTGGGAATTGTTGCACGATACAAACGGATACTAGTACAGTACATGGACCATCCCGCCACACCGAAGAAAATTAAAACTGAAAGAAAGACTTGACTTGAAAGTGACTTGATGTATCTCTAAGCAACAATTTGTTTAAATAAATATATTTATCTGAAATATTTCTTCGTACTAACTTTTATATGAAGAATAAAATATCATTGATAAAAGCAAAAACTTTGCTTTTATCAAAATTATTTAATAATTTTGAAGAAATTGGGACAATTTGACTCGGGGGCAATTTGACCAAAACTCCGTGGCAATTTGACCAATTTTGCTGGGGCATTTAGTAACTGGGGCAATTCGACTGCTACCCATACAAACGACTGTGTAACTGACGAGTACAACATTAATTAGAAACTCTTAAGGTGGTTCCAAATAATATTGGAGAATTAAATGTGAGCTACAGGAATATGTAAATGATACATTCCCACAAAAAGAAACTAAATCATATATTCCGCGCACAGATAGCCTTAAGTTTTAGAGTTAACCGGGCGCAGTACTACAGTAAATAGGATTTTACGAAATTGTGGACTGTTTATCCCAGTTCTGGTCGCTACATGCGCATGCTATGAAATATAGTGCCCTGTTTTATATGTTACATGCTGTTTAATCTGTGCCAAATATTAGGGAGTGACTTGCTATAGCCTATTAAAGTAAACAATAAATAATGTATGCTATTGCAATTGTTGTATTAAAATGGTAGTAACTCCAACTTCGATGGCATCAACCCAAGTTCATGTCACTGTACATAGCAACGAAAATAAGTTTAACCTTCGTTGGATTTTCAAAGGCTTAATCGATTACATTTATTGCATCATAATAACGATGATGTGAAATCATTTCATGCTTAAAATCATTAATGATATAAATATTTGCAGTAGCGTGTTACATGTGTTTAACTGTATTAACATTAGTGCGAAAATGGTTAAATGCCATATAAGGAAATCTTTATACATGGAGATCAAATGGTCCATATGGTACAAGGAGGCCTAATCTGGTGCAAAGAGTTCTACTGCCTTTTCTAATAGATCTCATTAGTCTATTTAGTCAAACTAAAAAAAAAACCCAAAGATATGAATGCATGTACCTGTTGTCCTCTGGTTGCATGGAAAACTAAATGTTTTGTGCAAAAAGTGAGATAAGGGATGAGATACACACATATACCTTCACCTCTAACAATAACCCCCTCCCCTCACGGGACACACTGAATCCGACTTTAAAATGTGATGTTAGTTGGCAAGCCGGAAAATTTGACTGACTGTTAAAGGAAAGATACAAATTGACATAAATATGGAATCAGACAATATTTGATTGACAAGCATAGCACAATTTTGATCAGTATAACAAGTGAAGAATACAAAACTATTTTCATAATTTATCAAAAATCTCATTCAGCCGGGTTAAAAGTAATATGTTGAATTAAATTTAAGAAAATCTATGCTTTCATCTTCAGATGGAGGACAACTGAGGAGACACACAGCTGGTGACTGCTTCAGAAACGTCATTTCAACTTTATCACCAGGCACAGGTAAAGGAGTGGAAAAGAGTGTGGAAAGGTAGTAAAACCTGACCACTCGCCATTGGTCCTGTCTTATATTGCCCATACCCTGTATCTGGTTCTGATGTTCTTGTTATTCTTGACACTCTTGGTGTATACATCTATTGCTGCAATAATGTCTTCCTTACATTTGAATGTACCTTCCTTGCAGCTGAACAACGTTTCTCGAAACTATTGTGCCATACTAATACTAGATAGACCTTTCTCTGAAATGAACATATTTTACAGAAAAAGGTTCATAATAAAAAAAAATATAATGAAAAGGAGCCCTATACTTTCCCTGAGAGTGGAAACTTGTCACATATTCTAGACTTTCATGGGCTTTCATGGATATACATGTTTCAGGGTCTGTATGACATACTATTCTAATAGATGCCCGGTTAAATTTAGTATGTCCTTGATTCAGTTGCAACTGTTCTCAGATATGAAAACTACTGTACTAACACAGGGTGTCGTCAGTGATTTTCAACCACATACCTTCCACAGCTCTCGTCCTCAAAGGGGGGTAAAGTACTGTAAAATTATTGTCCTCCTGAGAGGGTACGTAAGTCCCCAAACATGCAAAGTAAATTTAAACTTTCCACTTTTTTAATTGTAGAATATTATGTGTCTCTTTGATGTAGGGCTAGATTTGCTAAACTGCTAACAGCTGAAGGGATGGTGTAAATCCAGCTAGGGTCCATGCAGGAAGCAAATGTACTGTAAGTCCCAATGGTCCCTAGTATGGTGATCTACCTTCAGTTGTTGGCAATCTATAGCCTGTTTTTATGTTGTATTGTAAATATTTTAGATTTAATTACTAGTTTAAATTTATGTCTGTCATAATCTAGTTGTTTTACTGTACTTCGTTGACCGAATTTTACAATCTATCTATAATTATAAATATATCTATAACTTGATTTAGTCACGATATGCCTGAAATACTGCCGATGTGCCTACAAATTGTAACACACTCACTCACTAACTCACTCACTCATTGCTCCAAAACGTAATTTGTTTCTTCTGATGATGGTCAAGACTGGGTATTCTTTTGCACTGACATTGTAAAGTTGAAAATGATATTTATAAGTGTGCACCTTTTATGATTTTACTTGTTGTTTATTATGTAATTATGTGTTTCAGGGTGTCTTCAATATCCACGTGTCTCCACATTATTTACTGGCAAGCGTTTGTTCACATTATACTGGGCCGGAACTCACTATACTGCAACGTGTGTATAAAAGAAGATTGTATCTGTAACAAACCATGGCTATGTATTTGATCATAAACAATATTTGCAAATTCACAGTAGATCATTATGTTTGTTTCAACTAAATGTGATAGACCAGAATTTGGTAATATCGCGAAGAAGAGTATATTATGGAAATAGTTTACAAGAACATTGCATTTTATAAAAGATCCTTTCAAACATTCAACGAATTTAGTATCAATGGGGTTAAGTGCTTCACAATTCTAGCATGACCTTCAGTTGGTGTTGAAGAACTGCTTTGTAACAAACTATGATGGTATCTGCCAGGATGCTAGACTTCACTTTCATTCTGTTCCAGTACAAATGAAGTAGATGCTGTGGAGTAAAGTTTTTATTTAGTAGTGATACATATAAAGGCAAGAATTCTGTACTCGGAAACGTCGTGTTCCTCAAAATACAGAAGTTGACATTCATACATTTCTTGCCTTTATCCTGTTAAGTATTTCATCTCTCTAAACTGCATTTAAAGAGGAAATATTTTTCATAAAGACAAAGCTAATGTTTGCAAGTAATGAATAAGTAGCTTTGTTTATGGCCGTGTATATGTATAATAATGTTGGGAAATATACCCCATTGGCAACTCATAATCTATGAGTAGTTTACTGACCAAATCCCCTGATTTAAGACAATTGTTTGGGATAAAATTTTGTCCAATGAAATCATTTCTCATAATCTTATTCACATTGTCAAATAATTATTCAACTAAATTATGATACACTTGAATCTGACCCCTGATTGTTATTAACTGACAAGCTTTGACAAATGATAATTCCACATGAACTGTTTCGTCATCCCTGGTGGAAGGTCATACTGATGTATGTTGCGTACTCGATCATTTACTGGATTTTGGTTGTGTGATCTAGAATTTATTTCACCATTTCAGTTTTTCATTTTTTACTATTTTGCAGTCCAGGGGAGACAATCTAGCCAAGCCGGAGACACTTCGAGATCTTGGTCTTTCTAATACTTTTACAATTATTCCTTATATCTGAATGCCAGTGCCTTCTATACAAATCTGTTTACCCTAGACTTGTATTTAGTTTCGAACAAAAACATATTCTGTCAATTCATAGATATTACTGACAATGTTTGTTTTGTATTATTAATGTTATTATTAATTTGTATTATTTTCAGATAACAATTTATCATAGAATAATCTCGAACCTTTCGTTGGGGATATGAAATCCTGTTGAAGATAATATATATCAAAGTCATTGATGTTTATATAGCCATAGCCATATTTTCAAAGGTTCAGGTAAAATATATATACCATATCCAAGATCTAAATGTGTACCTCTTATATCAAATTTAAGCTTCAAATCTTCAAAGGACATAAATCCATGTTCATCACAAAGATCTTTGATTGTCAAAATTACACTTTTAGCCCAGTGTCTAAGTGATTTGAGTTTTTGAAATTAATATTCAGGTTGGGATAAAATGCCAGTAATGTTCTCTGATTCTATAGTATTTTAGATACAATATAGTTTCGATGGCTTCAAAGCATCTTTCTAAAAGGATTATCAAATGCAACTATATTCTGAAAATTTGCTCTATATTTTAGTATGCCCTTAAAAAGGAGAGTTGCATGGATACTGGCATTTGTTTTTTTAAAATATAGTGTGAGTGTAGATAATTCCATGGCGTTAACAAGGGTGTTAACATCAATCATGCATAGACCCCCAATAAAGTGATATTTTAAAATAATAAGTCCTTCATACATTTATATAATACATTTATATACATTCATATAATGTCCTTCATGACAGTCCTTCATACCATCCAGTATTCGTGTTATTAATGCAACAAATGTTTTGGAATAGTCATCAAGCATGCGATACCTACTAACTTAGCCTCTTTACACATGTGGTTAATTATCATCAGAATTCTATTATCAGCATTCATTTTGTGCATGTTATTATTGTGTATATATTTGTTAAATTTGTATGTATTCATTTTGAGGCCGTCTTTGATACAAAAGAAATTCCTCCAAGCTAATAAAGTTTCATCTCATCTTATCTTAAGTGCTACGTTTCATTCGGTCATTTTTGTCATTCCAAATGGATTTTAAAACTATTCTCTCAAGTGCGGTGATAAATACATCAGGAGGGTTAGGTTAAGTGTTAAAAATATGAACTAATTGTGAAAGAGCCCATGTCTTAATAACAATAATTTTGCCTATCAAGGTCAGATGTTTTTTTCTCCAAGTTGCCAGTAATCAGTTAATTTATTCCAGTCTTTTCATTGTGTTAATAACCCATAAATCATTCAAATCAGGAGTAAATTTCATTCCTAACACTTCAGATTGATTTCTTTGCCATTCTCCATTCAAATCTTGACAAAGTACATCTCTATGGTACCTGCGTTTGAGCCACTCCAGGTTGCCTCAGTCTTATCTATGTAACCCTGACATATTCTAAAAAGTATTAAGTGTGTCTATAGCAGCATACAAGTTTTCATCTGAGCCATCCAAAAATACTTCAGTATCATCCGCATATTGACCTAAATTGTATTCCTGATCATCAATTAGAATACACTTTATATTATAATTTTGTCTCATTATACATCCTAGGATATCAGCAAAAAAGGAAATAAATGCGGAGATATCGGATCCCTTTGCCTACAACCCTGTTGATTTTAAATCAGAGAGATGTCCATTCCGACTAACACATGAAGATGTGTCATAAGTTAAGGCATTTTTCCAACGTATAATCTGTGGACCTAAACCACATTTTACTAGGATAGAATTAATTAAATCTTTGGAACCTGTGTCAAATGCTTTTTCGAGATCAATCAAACTTAGTAAACCTGACTTATGTCTTATCTTAGTTTCGAACATAATATAATATAATGACCTTGTATTTTCACTCAATGTTCTGCCAGGTATAAGTCCAGTTTGGTTATCATGCATCAGAGAATCAAGGGTAGTTTTTAACACATTTGAGATACATGCACTTATTATTTTATATAGAGCATTTAATAAAGTAATTGGTCTCCAGTTCTTCAATAACGTCCTATTTATATTAGCTTCAGGTATGCAAGTGATAACTCCTCTCTTCGTGGTAAGAGACATCTTATTTCTTCTTGAAACATCTTTGATAAATCTTAAAATCCAAACCAAGTTCTTTCCGTAAGAATTTAAAGAAATCATTTGGAAATCCGACAATTCCAGGGCTTTTGGTTTTTTTTCATGTTTTTTACTGCCAATGATATTTCATTCATGTCTACTTCCTTTTCCAGTTTGTCTCTCAGCTGGTGACTCAAGGTTGGAGTTATCCTATTTTCTAAGTGGGCATCATTCTCATAATTCTTAGCAGAAGAATAAAGTTTTTAATAAAACTCTTTAAGTTCATTTAAGATTGCATCACTGTCAGTAATTTCTTCATTCGTATCTGTAATAATCATATTTATTGATTTGCTGACATAATTCCTATTTTCTAAATGAGAGAAATATTTTGTTGGTTTTCCCCTCCTTCATACCATAAAACACTGTTTCTGAACTGAATTCCTCTTATCTCTTCTTCCTTAATTTGTTGTAGTTCTGATTTAAATTTGGAAAGTTTAGATAGTAAGACTTCATCTACATTTTGAAAATCTTTTCTAATAGTATCGCCACAGTCTGTTATTTTAGTTCCCAATTCATCAGTTTTATCCTTTGTTTTCTTTTTACGATAAGATGAAAAAAGGTATTAATTTACCTCGGACATTCATCAGAACTGTTTCTGAGAATACGCTGCCATCTATCTTAAGTTTGATATCTGAGTCATTCACATTCTCATCATTTGATTCAGAATCTGAGTATTCTTCAGCTGTCTCCCTTAAGATTGATCTGACTAAATCAGCATATTCATGATGTAAGATTAATGAAGTATCGAATTTCGAATAACCCCTCCCTCCTTTTTAGTTACTTGTGTTTGAGTCATCCTTCTTGTTTAAAGTAGTTCTGATGTTATGCGCCAAGATGAAATCTATCCAGAGGGACACGAGTCGGCTTGTCCGGAAATAACGCGAGTTGGTCACGAGTGTTGATTTCAACCATACCCCTAGTGGAAATTTAAAATGAATACGCTGAAAATAATATGAATGACCCCCCCAAAGGTCAGACAAGATATCCCCAGAGATGTGAAATATCAGGCAAATGTTTAACATTAGAGGAGATTAGTTAAGTAGAAATATAATATTATTGGTTGACCCTCATGGCGATTTATAATTATGTTTCTATAAATGTTGGAAAGCGCACGTACAATCTCCAAAACAAGGCAACAAGATCGTCATAAAATACACTCTAGTGGAACCATGAGGGACGTTATTTAAACAAACGCACGTCTATTTAATCTCTCACCGTCCATGGAAATAATCCTTATTAAAAACCTCACGTGAGACAATACAAGTCTGTTTACTACGTTATTTGTACTTCCAACGTGACAACATATATTTTGCATGATTTTGTAAACAATGACATAATGGCTGATAGGTTAGTTGTATTTTACGGTAAGGTTACAAAAAGGGGCGAGCGGTGACGAATGGTACCTTGAGGGAACGAAATGGGTCGAGCGGTGACGAGGGAGATTGTCTATTCCATCTTTATACCCTTCAATTTCCTGTTCTACCGGGATGCAGAATGCCAGCGCCAGAAGCAAAAGGAACTATGTTTAAGTGAAGACTTATTTAACTACTGTATCAGGGAGTTGAAGGCGTTTGCTAACATTACTATACTACTATAGTACTCTTATTTGGATATTATTAATGTTATGAACACAATAAAGTATGTTTGGTAGTAGACACTGTTTGTTTGATTTGTGTGTTAGTCCAGTGACTGAAATAAAGCATCGATCACGGGTAGATTCCAGTGATCAACATCATGAGCATTGATTTATGCAACTGGGATACGATGACATGTGTCAACCAAGTCAGCGAGCCTAACCACCCCGAATCCCGGATAGGACTCACCCCAATAAAAGTACTTTTCTAAGAAAGTGTAATCCCAAATATAACATATGTTAAATTTGACCACTTTCTAAATGGCACTGTGCAGTCATAACCACTCGATCCCGTTAGTCACCTCTTACGACAAGCATGGGTTGCTGAAGACCTAACCCGGATCTTCATGGGTGCTTCTAAATGCCTCTCAAAGAAGAATCCATTGTGTGAGAAAGTGTATCAGAGTTTATGTCTATGGTTATCGATATCTGGTGAGCATTATCCACAGAAACAATGTTTTGGGGTTGATGGTGGTGGTTGTGGTTAGGTTTCAATGTCCTATTGGAATCATTCGCACTTATACTCGGACTCATTTTCCGGACAGGACAACGAACTCGAGGAACAACTGCTGCCTGGGACTATATGTAAGAAGATGTCACTCTCTGGAAAACCTTAGCAGTCAAAAACTACTTTTACTCCAAACTGAAAACTGATACTGTGTATATTACATCTTCAACACATATATATGTTTATAAACTTTATCACATAATATTATAATAAATACTATCGTCATATTATTACCTTCTAGAAAAAAACACCTATGCTTTTGGAATGATGCTGCTCATCTTGACATTTGGCGCACATCAATACACTACGTGAGTGAGTGAGTTTAGTTTTCCGCCGGACTCAGCAATATCCCAGCTATATGGCGGCGGTCTGTAAATAATCGAGTCTGGACCACACAATCCAGTGATCAACAGCATGAGCATCGATCTGCGCAAATGGGAACCGATGACATGTGTCAACCAAGTCAGCGATCCTGACCACCCGATCCCTCTGTTAGTCGCCTCTTACGACAAGCATAGTCGCCTTTTGTGGCAAGCATGGGTTGCTGAAGACCTATTCTGCCCCGGATCTTCACGGGTCTTATACACTACAGGAAGCAGGTAAAGATATACTAACGGTAGTCAGCCAAGTCACAATGGGATATGGGTATACAAAAACAGGGTAATATAGCGACAATCAACACCATAATAATCCCTATTTCAATAGTTCTTCTTGACGGGTTCTTGATCCTCCATGGAAATGAATATGGTTCACTTTTAGCAATAGTCCAGCAATATCACGGCGGGTGACACCAGGAACGGTTTTAACACCTTGTATTCATGTGGGGAATCGAACTCGGGCCTTTGGTGCGACGAACTAGGCTACCCACCTTACCAGAATATCTGATGACTCTATCAGCAATTACTGGTATGTTGCATGCATGAATGCCCGCACTAGCAGCATCTCCAACGACGACCACTCCCGGCCCTATTCAGAATCGGTAGATGAGGAACAATCAGCAACTTGAACTGCGTCTTGACAAAGTTTTCAAGACGTTCAGATGGTGTACAATGCCTACTGTTCAGTATAAATTTAGTCAAGGTGAGCAACATCATAATGACAGGCAGTCAGAGTCTCGCCATGGTCCATGTTTGTATTCGTAAGGCTGAGGCAACTCTGAATAACCAAGGCCTTATTTTATCCTCAGCTGTATTTTTTAATCACCATCTTCTGACGGCACTATTCTTTGTACATTACACGACATCCCGACTCTTAGAGAATATTTCCATACCTCTTCTGACAAGTTCACATAGAAATAGGGCGTCTGTATTGTGGAGAATACCGTTTAACTACACTTAGACGAAAATCAAACAAACAAAAAAGTCCCTAAAACAAACAAAAACGTGCGAACATATCGTTGTACCTTGAAATTCTAACATCTTCTTCAAATAGCGAATAATAAAACATTCTGATTTATTCACAGCACGAATTATTATTTCAATTCCAATTGAATTTCTTTACTATGTAAGTACGAAACGCAACGAAATAAGGCGACTGACCTTGACCATCCACTCAAACAGATTCCATTTGGGATGGAAGTGAAACAGCCGTAAAAGGTGTATCTATAGCTCGTCTAATGGCACCAGTGTTCACCAGGAATAGGTTTGGTTGGTTGTTGTTTAACGCCGTACTCAGCAGTATTCCAGCAATAAGGCGGCCCTCGGTAAATAATGTTTTCTATTGAAATGTTTTGTAAACCTGTTTATTAAACAAAGTTTTGATAATACACCACATTAAGAAGGTATCTCTTCAGAATAAAGCGACTGGATTTAACGATATCCGTTAGGTACATTTACGGATTAATATGCAAACAAAATAGCTCAGGTAGGTTCTTCAGAAAACGGCGACGCGGTCACATTTAAACGGTCTTTCTGGCGTCTTTTGTTTGTTTTAAATGCCACACTCAGAAATATCCCAGCTATATGATGGCGGTTTGTAAATCATCGAGTCTGGACCTGATAATCCTGTGATCAACAGCATGAGCATCGATCTACGCAGTTGGGATATGATGGCATGTGTCAACCAAGTCAGCGAGCCTGACCACCCGATCCTGTTAGTCGCCTCTCACGACAAGCATGGGTTCAATTATAACCCGAGTCTTCACGGGTTTTGCCAGGAATAAGAAACATGTTCTGTCGTAATAGTATCATCCGCCACTCACACAATTGCATGAAAATGTATTTAATATTTACTGATTTTGTTGACCCTAAAAAAGAAATTGTTAAATTGTACAACTACAAGTATTCTGGATGTACGTGAAGACTGACTGACAGTTTGGTTTTACGCCGCTTTTAGCAATATTCCAGCAACATCACGGCGGGGGGACACCAGAAATGGGCTTCACACATTGTACCCATGTGGGGATTCGAACCCGGGTCTTCGGCGTGACGAGCCAACGCTTTAACCACTAGGATACCCCCACCGCCCTGTACGTGAAGAAAAATCCATCATCCATACTGTGTAGTGGAAGGCGGTATCTGTGTAATTCAGCGTGATCGACAAATGCCTGCCTATGATAAAACTCGGTGACTCTCGTCCACCTCAGAAACATCAGCAAGTTAATGTAAATACAAATCTTCAAGGCAAAAGAAGAACCAGCCTCTATCACCCGTCAAAACACATTCCACAATTCAAAAGGCAAATCAGTGGCAAAAAATGATAATTGTGGATCGATGAAGAAAGCTTTAAAAATGGTTGATACATTGAACACGTTTCCACATTGGACGCATCAATGACCAAAAGGGTGTTTGATGCAATGTCTTGTATGTTTCCGCATTTCTTCCGGTAAACTCTTCACTTGTCTTTGCACGTGTTTGTAACGGATCCCGCCTGTGAAGATCCGGGTTAGAATTGGTCTTCAGCAACCCATGCTTGTGGTAAGAGGCGACTAACGGGACCGGGTGGTAAGGCTCAATGACTTCGTTGAACATGTCATCGTTTCCCAGTTACGTAGATCGATGCTCAAGTTGTTGATCGCTGGACTATCTGTCCATGTGATGCACTATGCAAGTAGGAGCATATTGGATATGATGTTTGAAAAACAAATCCCATGAAATTCTTATTTACACATTACTCATGCTGTTTATAACTGAGCAATGCTCATGCTGTTTATAATTGTCCAGTCAGGAATCGTTTATTTACAGATCGTCGCCAAAGAGCTGGACTAATGCTGAGAGCAGCTTTAAAAACAGATAAATAAAATGGTAACGGGTCCCACCTCTGTGGCAAGGTTCGCTAACACATTCACAACGTTAAACACCTGTCACTATATATCATTGTGATTCATCACACTACGCCGATGATATGTAGTTACAACGGACTCTTCATTTACTTGGTTATTGAACTGGTTTTGTCTCTTATAGTTTAAACACTGATTACACTGTTGTATGAATATACAATATACACATTTGGTTTAAAGACTTCCACTCAACCCCAAAGTAAGCACTTTGTAATAAGTACCATATTGAAGTGATCAAGCAACGACCAGTAAAGGATAATAATTGAACAACAGGGACTGGGTGTTTCATTAATGATATTGAGTTTATAGCAAATTGGATTTTTAGATTTATTATTGGAATTTCAATAGCTGCATTATCTATTAAAAAAAAATATCAATATCAGGATATCAATAAATATATATTAATTTAGTGGTTTCATATTTACATTATTGTGATCGTCTGGACACAACAATGTACATGTGCAACCTCAGAATAGACGACGTTGGCTCAGAAATAGACGTACCCCGCCGTGACTTTTGCTAAAAGCGGCGTTCCCAGTCAAATAGACGTACACACGTTAGTCCCCAGAAGAGTGAGTCACCCAATGGCGTCCAACTCAGTAATCTTTAATATTTACCGACTTCACGTTGATGATCGAGTCTGGCCAGGCAAACCAGATAATGAAACAGTGAGTGAGTGAGCGGTTTTACGCTGCTTTAGCAATATTCCAGCAATATCACGGCTGCGGACACCAGCAATGGGCTTCACACATTGTACCCATGTCGGGAATCGAACCCGGGCCGTTGGCATAACGATCGAACGCTTTAGCCACATGGCTACCCCACCGCACCAGATACTGAAACAACGTGCATGAAATGCAATACAATTTCATATGCATAATGATTTATATTGCAATCTTATTTCGTTTTACTTTATACCTCACAACAAGAAACTGTAAGGGGTGATGTAGCATAAAACAATATTCATTTATTCATTCATTACACTTTACCCATATTGTATCTGAAATGTAAAAAATGTAAAAAAATAAAACAACAAATGACAATATAACCTTCAGTTGTGAACATATAATTCCATGTGTTAGTAACCGTATATTATCAATACATTGCACTATCGAACATGTTTTTAATTAAACATTTCTATGATGACCTATAGCGGAATATTTCAGTAAATATTACAAACAGGTTAACAGTACAGCACAACCTGCTGATCTCATAAATCAGTCATTCATGAACACATCTTTTCATATCAACGCAACCGGAACGATGTTCATACTGTCAGGCCTGTCGCGGTTGACATGTTGTTGGAATTGAAACGTTGTATAAACATGAGGAGATTGGTCATTTTTCGTGTGTCTTTCAACAGGTAGAACAATTAATCTTTCAGATTGAAATTCCTAATGCCTTCAATATGGTGTGTTTGTCTCTTCTCATCTGGATCTCCTGCCTGTCCTATTGTGTTAATGGCACGGGGACGATGGCTATTATTTTGGACAATTTCCTGCAAACATTTGTTTGGGGCGCAGAAGAATTGGCTAAAGCTGTGCAAGAAAATGGTAAGTTTACATCCTTGTGCATCAACAATATCAAATTATATTTTTAAAATGTTTAATTTAAAAATATATTGATAATATGTAAAACATAATATGTAAAACAAACACCAGCTGTATACGATATATTACCAACCATTGTGGTATTTGGTGTCTAATCTAATTCCTTAAAAAAATGCTATTTGGGTAAAGAGGGTGGTAAGGCTCTTGGACTCGAATGGTCTTGGACGTTTCCAAATCATTCATGGCCTAGCCTAGTGCTTCGATATTTCAAAGGATGAAGTCACTGGTTTGTTAAAGGTTAAACTGGATTACTTTAAAGTAAGAATTACTGCAACGTTTACCAACATTTACCCACTACCTATGAAAATAGGTGCCCTGTCTTCATCACACATTGGAGATTTAACTTGGTCCTCTTAAACGGAACCTGGTTATCACGAACTTCCAGTTAACTCAGCCTCAAGTACGTCATACACGGTACTCACAGGAAGTTTTGGTATCGAGGAAAGACAGCTTGGGCATCTAAATCTATGGCAAGGATTTTTAGCCCTGTTTTTAGTCCTGTATGTGTTATTCCAAGCAAGGCGTTTTAGCATTGAATACCCTATATGCATTATGCCAGGCAAGGAGTTTTAGCATTCAATACCCTATATGCATTATGCCAGACAAGGAGTTTAAACATTCAATACCCTATATGTATTATGCCAAGGGTTTTAGCCTTTAATACCCTGTGGGTATTATGCCAAACAAGGAGTTTTAGCATTCAATACCCTATATGCATTATGCCAAACAAGGGGTTTTAGCATTTAATACCCTGTGTGTGTTATGCCAAACAAGGAGTTTTAGCATTCAATACCATATATGTATTATGCCAAACAAGGAGTTTTGGAATTAAATATCCTGTATGTATTATTCCGTACAGGTCACACCCCGAGTGATGTGTCCTCCCACACACCTGGCAAGTACAACGACGACATCAACATGCTGAAAGAGTTGGGGGTAACGTTAAAGCCTTCCCTTTGTTCGCATTAATGATCAAACTGACCAGATTTCTTTTCGAAATTTCGACTTTTTAAATAAGCTGGATATGTACGAGTAATTATTGGAAATTACAAAATATCGAAGTGTCCTGAAACTCGAATTTTCAGCCAATTGAAAAAATAATTTGATTTACGAAACATGTTCAAAATTATATTTATTCCATCATGGTGATACCATTCGGATCTCGTAGACAGGAGCTGAGAATATATTCTGTTTGGCCAGAATAATGATATCATCAACCGCCATGGAGTAGGGGCTTGTTCATTCGCTGGTGTTCAAAAGGCAGTGTGCAATTTTCGTGGGACATTTTAACAAACAAAGCAGCTCGAAAGAGAGTGTATAGATCGAGGGGCTGTTCGTATCTATCATTGTTTTGACTTGTAAAATAGCTATGAGCAGCTTTAAAATCTTCTGCTCCGTGCGTACGTGTTGATACGTACAGTCTTTTTATTTGTTCTGTGAAGTGAGTGTCCAGATCGCAAGACATTATGCCAATGAAATCTATATTTATTTCTAAATGATTTTCGTAAAGTAGCAATAAATATGTTCTATCAAGGATGTCAATCCAAATTAGAAAACAGTTCACGTTATGATCTGTACAAAACGTTGAAAGCTTTATTAAAGCCAGAAAAATATATTTATTAGTTTTAACAAATAGTAACCTAAGAAATATATATATTGAATACAGACTTGGCTTGTCAAAACTAATGATTAATTATGGACGGAATATATCACTTGAAAGAATACAAAGAATTTGTCCATTATGTAACTCTGCTATAGAAGACGAAATACATTTTACCTTTGAATGTCCTTATTATGCAGAAATACGAACTAAATATATACTATCCCAAAAAGAAACACATAGGCCAGAAATCTGTTGCGAAAATGCTGCATTTTCAAAATGTATAACTCGTCCACAAATAGACTTTAGTACATGAAATTATTCATCGGTATAGAAGAAGGAAATGTCTATACAATCAAGTGGATCATGTTAGATAACGGAGACGTTGAGCGCGATGGTGGCGACGTAGCACGGTCCCGACGTCGGGTCTCCTGGCTCTCAGTCCAATCTCTCTCAACCTGTTCCGTACAGCTGCAAGCCGTGATATCGTGCTGTGCTCAGACTCACATTCAGATGCCGGATGGGGCAACAGAAGATGGAGTAATCCCGTCAAGCGTGCATTCTTTCAATGGCGATGTTCCGTGATATCGTCGCAAAGTCAAGACGTAGCGTAGTGATTTGACCTTGAAACTCCTTCAAAACGAATGCCAATTTCCGAAAGTAATCTGGATTTTTATAGCCAGACAGTGCATGCTCTTTGTTGCACAATTTCAACTGGAAGGTGATTTCGGTTGCTTTGTGGCGATGCCTTTTTAATTCTTGTACGAAATCTCATCAAAATCAACATTTTCAGGTAAAGTCGATTTTTTACTTCTGCAATTGTGTAAAATCATGTTATCAACACTTTTGTTACATATTTTGACGATTGTTTGAACACAAAAGGTAATTAATAGATTTAAAAAAATACAAAACGCCTATGCGTTACTTTTTTTTGGATAGTATATATACCAGAACGTTTCTCATCTAAGATGAGTAGAATAGGGTTTGTTTCTATTTTGTCATCGAATGATGCCAATGTAATATTTAAATTATCTCTATTTGTAAAACCTGGAATGGACCTAAGAAATAACTTGTTGAATGGGATTTCAGATTTACCTTACTCTAAAACGTCCTCCTTATTACCACCAATTGTTACTATCATTTCCACTGTATCTTCTAATCGGTATATTCTCAACCAGTGTATTTATGTAAACTTGTATATGGGCTGATGGCCTTTGACACAATAAAACACCTTTGACTTGACTTAAACACTAAAAGTTTTTGTTTGGTTAAACCCGAGGGCAGTCCTCTACACCATTCTTTTCGGAGGCATAATTAATATTTCAAATATACAATCACAGGCCCTTTCAGATTCGGAAAGATGAATTCCCTATTTCTCGATTTGTTCATATGAACAATTGACCAGCTTTTGCATATGTTCATGAACGGTGCCACCGATGGGACAGGATACGCTCACTTGGTGATTCCCGGGTTCGATTCCCCATATGGGTACAATGTGCTAGGCCCATTTCTTGTGTCCCCCAACGTGATATTGCTAGAATATCGCTAAAAGCGGCGTACAACAAAACTCATTCACTCACCCCATAAACATATGCTCAATATGAAGTCGGAATTGTGTAATCGACTCTATCGCGATTTCATAAATATATAGAGTTACCATTTAACGTCTCATCGACTATTTTCTCAGCCTAATTTTAGCGACTGTTATGGATGCCTTTCGGTCGCTTTTAGTTATTCAGAATGGCTGGTATCTTGTCCGACAAAGCTATATGAATGTATAAATAAATACCTCAATTGTTTAAGGTATCAAGGTGTGTTATTGACATGCCAGCATGATAAAAAGTAATGTGGTTGTCTTAACTTCATAAATATGTACGATGTAAATATGAAGAAGATGGGGTGTACGTCCACAGCAGTGTACTTTCAAGTGTTTCATAGCTTAATGCAATCAATATAACTCTATTTTGCGGAAGTATGGTCTCCCAAAGCATGCCTGCCGAGGAAAGCTAATGTTACTGCGTTTAGATAACTGGGGATATAAACATGGGCGTCGTATATGAGGCATTTGCTGTTTACATGGCTTTGGAAATGCATTCTCATGAAAAACAGTTGGCTATTACAAGCATTTCCTTTGACTGTTTCGTGAATGTTCTGTTAACACGTTTTCCAAATTGGAAATCAATTATTGACAGTGTAATACGGGATTCAAAATACTGAAGCATCTCAGTCCAAATTAGAGCGGAGTTATTAAAGTTATAACAAGGTAGATTGTTCTCTTTTCAGTTTTGCATTCTTCAAATGACAATATTATGCACTGACGTAACATAATCGATAGGGGCCTCCTGTCTTTTGGGCGATTTTCTGGCTCCTCGCTTCGACAATATGCCTGAACAGCTGTTATCTCATTTGGTAGGAGGCTGCTCACGAGATCAGGATAACTAAGGAAGGTCGTTATCAACAGGGGCGGTTGGGTAGCATAGTGGTTAAAGCGTTCGCTCGTCACGCCGAAGACCAGGGTTCGATTCCCCACGTGGGTAAAACTGTTAAGCCCGTTTCCAGTGTCCCTGCTGCGCAATTTCTGGAATATTGCTAAAAGCGGTGTAAAACCAAACTCACTCACTCACTTACGTTATCAACAATAGCTGAATCACCTGATTATATGACCTGTAAGTGATATGCTTCTTGGCAGCCATGCGTCCCTTATTTGGCATGCATTCGGATATACCTCAATTCGTTACCTTATTTACATTCATGGAATATGAATTGTTGTTAGTAAAGGAAACAGAAGGTTTTGCTTCTTGAAATCTGAAATATTGTTAAGAGTTTTTGGAAACCGTTTTTTGTCTGAGAATATTACTCAAAACAAAACCATCTATTCCCTTGCACATTTCTAATTTAGGAACGTGAGGTCTTTGTCTGATTTGGTGGAGTCTGTTTCTGTTCTGGCCAAACGTTTGGAAGCTATATCAACAACAGTACTACAGTAGCACATACATTCCAATCAGTCGTAATCCCTTTGTGAAAACTGCAGACTGCACCTGTTAGCGTTTCTATCTAAAGCAACGTGTAGTTAACTGGCTTCCCCAAATCATTGCAGTCCTAATGCCTAATGCCTAATGTATTTTAACTGGCTTGATTACGGTGTTAGAACCAACACCGAAACATCGCTCTCACTGCAATAAAGAAGTTCTTCATCCATGTATTGTTTTCCTGCCCAGACTTCTATAATGCCCTCAAAGACATTACAATACTCTCCATGGTCTCAAGAGGTATACATACACCTTTCATAATTCAGTCTATCACTTCATTATTGCCTGGGCTCAGATTTCTTTAAGGGAATCATCCCTCAACTGGAAAAGAAGATGATAAGGAACAGCAATTAACTGATGACGATTTCGCATTGTAGGTATCCCACTACCGTTTCTCGATCTCCTGGACCCAAGTTCTTCCCAACGGTACTCTCTCTGGAGGAAGAAACCGGGAAGGCATCAATTACTACCACAACCTCATCGCTGAACTGCTCAGGAACGACATCAAACCCATGGTCACCATCTTCGACTGGGACCTCCCACAGGCCTTGGAAGACAAGGGAGGATTCCTGAATGAAGACTTTGTGTACTGGTTTAGGGACTACGCTGACTTATGTTTTAAGGAATTTGGTAACAGTGTGAGTGATATATTTTGGTTATTACATCATGATATTGTATTCCTAATAAATAATATCCGTGAAGATCTGGGTTTGATTTCATGAGGCAGATGTGTGAGAGGACATGGCGCACTTGATGCTGCGAACGGTTCTAACTCTTATTGTGCATGATGTTCGTGAAGATCCGGGTAAGAATTGGTCTTCAGTAACCCATACTTGTCGTGAGAGGCGATCGGGTGGTCAGACTCGCTGACATCGTATCCCAATAACGTAGATCGATGCTCATGAGGTTGATTACTGAAATGTCTTGTACAGACTCGATAATTTATCGACAGCCGTCGTTGCTGAGTGCTGAGTTAAACAAAACAAAATCTGTAAGCATCAGCAATGTCAATCGAATTGTTCTGTATTACACTGACAATATGTTTTGTGTGTTCTACATTAAGGTGCCCTTGTGGATCACCCTGCATCAGCCAGCTGTGAGTGCAATCAACAGCTATGGAGTAGGACAAGTTTCGCCTCCAACTTGGAATCTGACAGAGAGACAGTATGTCTCAGCGCGGAACCTTGTCTTAGCCCACGCTGAAGCGTTCCACCTTTACAATAACACATACAGATCAACACAAGAAGGCGAGTCTATGCTGTACTACATACATGAACATGTTAAAAATAATTTTACGTTTTACTTGATACCGTATTTATCACAACAATAGAACACTGACTCTATTGAAGCCGAAAAGTTTGCAAACCCGTTAAGATCCGGGTTAGAACAGGATCGGGTTGCTGGCTTGGTTGACACCATTTCATCGTATCCCAATTGCGTAGATCGATGTTCATGCTGTTGATCACTGGATTGTCTGGTCTAGATACGATTATTTATAGAACGTCGCCATATAGCTGCAATATTGCACAGAGTAATGTTAAACAAAACAGACAAAGAAAAATATTCATCCAAAAGGAATGACACTGTCACAGTTCGTGTATGTTCCTCATTTAAAGGTAGCCCAGTTGTTAAAGCGTTCGCTTGTCACGCCGAAGACCCGGGTTCGATTCCCGACATGGGTAGAATGTGTCAAGGCTTTTCTGGGGTCCCCCACCGTGATATTACTGGATTATTTCAAAAGTGACTTAAAACTAAACGCCCTCACTGTTCATTTAAGGAAAGGTCGGGATAACTCTCAGCTACATCTGTGAGGAACCCAGAGATCCCCTGGACATCTCTGGTGTAGATGCAGCGGCAAGGTCAACAGAGTTCTATGACGGGATGTTCAGCCACCCTATATACGTGGACGGAGACTGGCCTCCTGTGATGAAGGAAATGGTTGCTCGGAAAAACAAGGAATCGGGCTGGCCTTCGGACAGATTACCTCCCTTTTCTGATTCGGGAAAGAAGCGGATTAAAGGTTCAGAACCAGATCTAGTTCGGAGATTAATACAGCTGTGAAGTGATAAATTAGACTATTAGTCAGTGAATGTAGGCCCCCGGCCCATACACACACATCAACGCACACGCACACGCAACAGGACACTGTGGCCAGTTTGGCGTGGACACACACACACACAGTTGTTGCACGTTTTTGGGTTAGACACACGCACATATTGCACGCACGCACGCACGCAGAATTTCATCCCTGTAACACACAGGTTACACACACACACACTGTTTTGGAACAGTTTGCATAATATATATACATGGCCAGCTTTCTTTCGACATTAACATCCGTTGATGCCAAAAGCATGTTATATTTATCTCGCGTAGGGTATGATATAAATTTAGTAGATATGTACTTCTCACGCAGTGTTTTATACCGAACACAAACCATCAAAAATGGTTTTCATCTTCGATGTAACCTTCATTACACACAGTGCACACCCTTTTATCTACAAGAATATTAACATATCTGCCTCTATTTTGAGTCCATTGGAACTGCAACGAAATTGCACCATGGCCACGCGGACTTTTACAATTGTTAATCGTTTGAGATATAATTCCGTTCCAAAGGTACCTTTAAAGAAAGTATAATTTCTGGTTTAAGAACTGCTGAAAAGAGAGGGGTGCCTGTCCTGTTCAAACGAACATTTTAATCTTGTCATAAGTTCCGCGATAAAAGATTCTTTACTACTTACTGTTTGTGACTCTCATGCAGAGCCAAATCCAAGTCGAAACATAAAATATAAGATCTATATTATTCATGTTATGAACCCAGTTTCGTCTCTTAGACTATGATTATTACAACGTAATGCTATTGTTGTTGCAGTTGTTTCTCGGGGAGGAATTCATTGGACGTTTTAGTTTGAATGAGCATGTTTGCTAGTAAATCACGTTTAGACCATTGTGCAAACTTATAGAGGAATTACATGTCACAATTAAAAGGGTTTTACCGTTGTTACGTTTTTATTTCAGGTACACATAATTTCCTAGGACTTACCCTCTACTGTGAAAGCCTTGTGAGACATGTAAGCAATCTACCACCTTATTCCAAAGATGGAGACCTAAGAACTTCCAGTAGCACATCCAGGTTGGTGCTTCTTCTGACATTTCCATATACCTTTCAATATCCCTTTTATTCGTGATATGCTTTGTAAAAAAGAAGTATGCATTGCAACTTTTCCTAATATATACATAGACAACTTAGTCAAGCACCCCCTGACATATCTCACGATTGAATTAGCTCCCAATCTTAACTCTTTGGAGCATATATGGCACAGAACCTGGTCCAACTGGAGGGTGCTTTACACAAGGAATGGCGTAGACTGACCCTTCAGAGGATCAGGAGGCTGACAAGGGTGTTGTCTGTCATACAGTCACATGGATGTTACACTCGGTATTGACCTTGAATCGTGTAAGACATGCTAAATGACATTTTGAATGTTCACATTCACCAATAAATTCAACATTAAACATTCCAGGGCCATACTTTACAGACATGTTTTTTGTATGAAATCAGTGTATTTGTTTTTTAATGAGCATGTTTATCATCATGAAACATGGATTCCTATCATGGTGTCGTTGTATGAGTCAAAGGGTCATACGGGTCAGAAAAAAACTACCGGGGGTGCTTAATTAAGTTCTTTCTGTATATAAAAAATAGAAATGTCACGACACACTGTCAGTGGTTAGTCAGTATGACAGTTATATCAGAAAATTAGTTCCAACTAAATATCCTTTTTTAAATACCGATTTTAGGTATCTCAGACAATTATCTCAACTAACAACGGTTTAAATGGAATTAGTGTATTATCTCTGTAATCGGTCTTGATGCCCGAAAAACCCGTGAAGATCCGAGTTTATATTGGCCTTCAGCGACTCATGCTTATCGTAAGAGACATCTAACGGGATGGGATGGTCAGGCTCGCTGACTTGGTTGACAATTGCGTTGATCGATGCTCATGCTGTTGATCGCTGGGTTGTCTGGCCCAGACTCGTTTATTTACAGACCGCCGCCACATAGCTAGGATATTACTGAGAGTGGCGTTTAAAACAAACAACAGATGGCCGATAGGCCGTTCAGATGTGATTGTGTCGTCGTGTTCTGAAGGACCTACCTGACCTATTTTGTTTACATATTCATCCGTAAATGAACCTAACGGATATCGCTTAATCCAGTGGCTTTATCCCGCTGAGATATCTTCTTAATATGGTGTATTATCATAACCCGGCTTAATAAAAAAAACAGACGTACAACATTTGAATAGAATACATCATTAATTGATTATTTCGTTGACGCTTTGTATCTAACAACAGTTCAATGTGACAATACAAATACTATCGGTACCACATATAGTAATGTAAACCTTTTCAGAGTGAAATCTATTTCAATGTGGACATACATGTTACAGCTTTGTTTATTAGATCTCGACCCGAATGGATGAAGGTGACGCCCTTTGGGATAACAAGAGTGCTGAGCAGGATCAAGTACAGTTTTAACAATGTGGACGTTTACTTAACAGGAAGTGGTTTATCAGAGCCGAACGTAACGCTCCTAGATGGCAACTTAGTGCAATTTTATCGCATTTTCATCAATGAGGTTCTGAAAGGTGATTAAAGCAAATATTATGTGTGGTGTTGAGTGTGCGAGTGGGCGGGCAATGCGTTGCAGTCAGACATATCTATTTCAGTTGCTTGTACACTGAAGACCTATATCAAGGTAACCAGGGTTTGACAGCATATGAAAACGTCACACCAAACATCAATCAGCTTTGTGAGCGAGAGAATGAATTTAGTTTTACGCCGCTTTTAGCAATATTCAAGCAATATCACGCCAGGAGACACCAGAAATGGTGATTCATATACACATGCTTATGAAGTCGGGACAGCAGAATGGATTCTGAATCTTTCAAAAGAGAACTTCTACGAATATGGAAATATGTTTTATGAGTATAATTTCACTCAAGAGTTCTACTAACATTCATTCTTTCAGCCATCATGAATGTATATTCTAAACATTTTAACCCTCGTCTTCAGCAGCCTTTGCTTGTCGAAAGAGGCGACTAACGAGATCGAGTTATCAGGCTCTGATATATTGATAATCGTATCCAAATTGCATAGATCGATGCTAATGCAGTTGATCACTGAATTGTCTTGTCCAGACTCGATTATTTACTGACCGCTGCCATATAGCTAGAATATAGGTGAGGGTAGCATTAAACAACAACCAACCCAAACCCAAACCCAACCAAACCAGTTTATAGTTTTTAAACAACACGATGTAGACTCGTACGCTCATCTCACACAATTTACAGCTGTAAACCTGGACAACTGCAGTGTGAAAGGTTTCATGGCATGGCCCTTGATGAACGGTCTACAGGACGTCAACTTCTCAGATCCACACTTCCCTAAAGCCTCGTCTATGTGGTACGCTGGACTGGTTCTGGACAATGGGTTCAAGCCTGGGTACTCGAGGCCCGGGGGTAGGGGATCTGCCGTGCAGGGGAAGGGGGAGTTTCACTATGGGACATTCCCCAAGGACTTTCTCTGGAGTATAGCTTCCTCCTCCTTTCAAATTGAAGGCGCTGTCATGGAGGATGGTAAGACTTGACGTTGTTGCTGATATATAGTTTACATTGATCCACTTGACAGTGATGTAAAATATGTGACAGTGATGTTCCTCTTGGAACAATATGGGTCAATGTAAAATATCGCCCACTTATAAATAACAGAAATATAATAATTGTTAGGGAGAGCAGATTCGATGGTCATTGCTTTAAAATATTTATTTTCTTCTTTGAAAGGCTGAATTGAACAAATATAATATTCTCTTCCGCGAACCATTTTTCGTTAAACAAACTTACCTCTTAACCCCAATATCAAATAATCGATCCATCGCAACAGAGTGTATGATTTGACTGAGGGTGTGAGTATCAGTAAACCCTATTGTAGACCCGGGAAGATCCGGGTTAGAATTGATATTCAGTAACCCATGCTTGTCATAAGAGGCGACTAATGGGATCGGGTGGTCAGCTGGAATATTACTGAGTGCAACGTAAAACTAACCTCACTCACTCACTAACCCTACTGTGACAATAATGGGCAATGAGGAATGGGCTGTCCGCAATGAACCCATGACAAAGAAGGTTATGTCAGCATGCTATCCAATTCTCACCTGAAGACAGGATTTATTTATGTAAATGTAAACAACCTTTTTTAAACATTGTCGATCTCAAGATGTTACACAATACGCGAATGTGGACTTTCACATGTCGATGAGTACATACAAGTACAAACGAACAAAGAGAGAACCTTCATTAACAACAAGAGACACTTGACAAACAGAGTAGATAAATGTTTGCCATTTTGTCACAACGGCAACATCGGTGTCAATATAGTGATGCCAAATCAATGTGTGTATAGGTATTAGTGTTGATTTAACACCCTAATTATTGAGTCTTTATTGTTGTCTTTCAACGTCAGGACGAGGAGAGAGCATATGGGACAACTTCCAATTCGTCATACACAACGATTCTGGCAGCGTGGCCTGCGACAGCTACCACAAATACCCCGAGGACGTGAGGCTTCTAAAAAACCTTGGGGTGAGATCACTCTGAAATGACTTATTGTTCGATATACTGGAAGTAAATAAACCAAAAGTTTGTTTTTGTCACTCATTGTCATATTCAGTAAAGTACTCTTATAAGGAGGCGTGAGGTGAGGTGAGGTGAAATTGGGTTTTACGTCGTGATAGAGAATATTTCGCTCATATGACGACGTGCATGCGTGTGTATGTGTATGTGCGGCTGCTTGTACCAGCCCAGACATAAGCTGGTTTTATAGTGCTAGCTCACTGATATACCATGCCGCAGTGAAGCATGAATACCTCTCTCAGACACATTATACTGACTCCGAGCCGACCAGTCCTTGTTGTACCTATTTATGCCGAGCGCCTATTTTAACGTCATTTGGCATGACGCGGTCGGGGATCGAACCCGCGACCTTCCGCTCTCCGGGCGGACGCTCTCACAACTACACCACGGAGGCGGTCTATAAGGAGAGACGGTGGGGAAGCCTAGTTACGAAAACGTTCGCTCGTTCGATTTCCCATATAGGTATAATGCGTGAAGTCCATATACCGCGTGGCGTTGACAAAGAAAATGTTCATGTCAACACATTCTTGGTAACGTTAGGGTTCAAGCGTGTTATTGGGATACCTTCTTTGGCCGTTGTACTGCTGCGCAATATATGGCAATACCCACACACGTCATTATGTACAGTCATTGAGTGGGACATGTTTCGGACACCAGGTGTTTTCATGCTTCGCTATTTGAAACATATTTCAATACACATTCGAGATGCATTAATTCTAAAGGGAAAGGTGTTCATACAAATAATAATGTTATTACAGATGCATTTGATTGTCTTGTTGGTGTTAGGCAAGGTTGTGCTTTAAGCCCCTTTCTGTTTTCTTTTTTCATGAATGAACTAATGTCTTTGATTTACTATGCACATAGTGTATTCAGTAGTATGCACATCTTATTGAAATGTTTAGTTTGCTCTTTACTGACGATGTGCTGACTCTCAACGTCAGTGATTGGTCTACATAAGCAAATGAATACTTTCGAAAACTATTGCAATACATGGGTCGTAAACATAAACTTAAACAAAACCAAAGTATTGTTTTAAAGAAGGATCGAAACTGAAAATGTCAGTAAAGTGGACATGTAAATCAACTACCCTATGACTGCAGTATCTTGACGTATTTATTCACTAAATCTTCAAATTGGTTGCTATCTACAGAAGACATTTCAGTTAAGAAAGCTTTGTAACTACTACTACTATTACTAACTACTAGTAACTGTAGCTATAAGGTTTTGTTTGTAATATTTGACTTTAAAGGTAGTAACTACATTACTATACAGAATTATGTTTATAAACACGATTGTTTGCAAAGGTATTAATGTATGCATGTGAAGGACTTCTTGGTCTGCACCCTTAAACGTTGTATTGTGCGTGGGTAAGCTCCTCCCCATGCCCTCTTCACACAACCCGTTAAAACCTTTTAAATTGATCTATAATCTTGCCTTAACCGCAAGCATCGAGCGTTATACCTTATATTGGGCTTCACATGTAAAAGCAGATTTTAGACACGAACTAACCTATGCGTGGATATGACGTTGGAGGCAAACAGCATCTCTTAAATTTACTTGTAAGAAGAAAAGATTATGTCATAGACGAGTGGCTTGCAAAAATAATTCCCGTACTTTTACTTATTTCTTGTTTGACGAAAACTTCATGTGTGAACCATACATACTTTACATCGATTTTAAGAAAGTACGAATGACCCTGCCCCAGTTTCGTTCAGTTTAATATGATCTAATGTGTTAAAAGGGAATTTGTCATGACACACCTTCAATATTCAAATAGTGGAAATTTAATGCCATTCGACTAGCGTTTTATTATTATAGTTACCTTAGAAGCAAATAAATACCCAGTCCTTTTACGACACAACCTTCAAAAGACAAATGTAACCAGCTATTGTCAACTGTTCGATATATTGATGATTGCATGGTTCGGGCCATTATTAAGTCCACTCCACTGTTGAACAATGGCAATACTTGGCTATGGGCCTCCGGTTTTCAGTTCTGAATAAAGACTAACTACATGAAAAGATAAAGGTATAGCCTTGTACATTTATCGGTTGTTGTACTGTGTACCCAACAAACCTGTAATTAACACATCCTAAGGTATGTATTAATAATCAGTCGCTGGGAGTGGCTATCAGAGGATACTTACAGTATTGACTAAATATAGGATGTTTACATGCGTGTCTCTGGGTAGATAAAACTCGATAGCCGAGTAGAAATATATTAAGTGCGTACATGAATACTTAACCCGGTCCATGTTGATTTCCCTTAGACGGGCTTGGACACTATAAATGACTGAATATTTAATCATAGGTACAAATCCGAATTGGTTCGATGTTGATTTCCCTAAGAAGGCCTTGGACACGAGTAAATGACTGAGGCAATTAATGAGGTATGTGCTCAGGCTTTCCTACTTGGTTCATGCATTTCATCGTATCTTATGGGGCAGGTTGATGCTCAAAATGTCAATAAGCCCTTGTTTAAGTCAAATGCCCAAATGAACTTCCAGTAGAATATAAAGGTTTGTCTTAAGGAACGAATCTATAGATAGTCTCCTTAACATTTGAAAATTATCGAATTTAGATGTTCACAACCAATATATATTAAAACATGTACTGTTAAGTATTTAATGCCAAATTAATGAGGCTGTACAAACAAAATCGATTTACATGATCTTGACAGCAATAATCAACAAACATGTTTATCCAGTAGAATAAATATGGACAGGTAACTACTGACGTAGGGAGGCACGTACTGCACACATCCATAAAACTGGTTGTCCCAAGTGAACAGAAACAATTGACATATTTTCAGAACAGTTTGTACACGTTGAATCCTTCCCTATCGAATCTCCAGTCATCGTTAAGACGTTCTATTGATAATATTGATGTGAAGTCACTAAATGGGGTTCAGTGTTGATGAAAGTTAGCACTGCTTACAACACACTAGACAAATCGAACACGTGCATTGCACTCTTTGTGTCAGAAAGTATTGGAACATACAGTCAAACACAGTTTCGAAGTTTAAGGAACCTCCGTAAAAAGGTTTAGTTATTTTAGTTATTTCATTATTTAGGCACACCAATAAATAAGTAAAAATGGAACGGACCTTTCTTTTGTTTCGAGACAACTGTAAATTCGACACAAAGGTGTTTGAATGTATCTGAATTCGACACAAAGGTGTTTGACTGTATCTGAATTCGACACAAAGGTGTTTGACTGTATCTGAATTCGACACAAAGGTGTTTGACTGTATCTGAATTCGACACAAAGGTGTTTGACTGTATCTGAACTCGACACAAAGGTGTTTGACTGTATCTGAACTCGACACAAAGGTGTTTGACTGTATCTGAACTCGACACAAAGGTGTTTGACTGTATCTGGACTCGACATAAAGGTGTTTGACTGTATCTGAATTCGACACAAAGGTGTTTGACTGTATCTGAACTCGACACAAAGGTGTTTGACTGTATCTGAACTCGACACAAAGGTGTTTGAATTCAGAAGTGACCTTTCAATTTGCTTTTGGTTCTTAAGGTAGCCGATGAAATGCAATGAGCACAATTGCAATATGTTTGTTATAAGGAAACGGTTGGTCTGGTTCCAGTGCTCCATTTTAAACACTGTTACAAATGAACCTTCAGTGTTCTACAGACCCGTGAAGGTCCGGGTTAGAATATTGATCTTCAGTAACCCATGCTTGTCGTAAGAGGCGACTAACGGGATCGGGTGGTCAGGCTCGCTGCCTTGGTTGACACATGTCATCGGTTTCCAATTGCGTAGATCGATGCTCATGCTGTTGATCACTGGATTGTCTGGTATAGTCTCGATTATTTACAAACCGCCGCCATACAGCTGGAATATTGCTGAGTGCGGGTTAAAACTAAGCAAAACTCACTGTTCTTCGTGGCATTGCACGGCCGTTTGAATGAATGAATGAGTGAGTCAGTGAATGAATGAATGAATGAATGAATGAATGAATGAATGAATGAATGAACAATTTTCAGACTCATACGTTCATTGACAATTTCCGACTTTATCATAAATATATGTTGATGAATTTCTGTCAAAATAGGGAATTGCATCGGAATGTTTTAAAAAAATGACTCTACCATTTGAATAGTAATTAATACTACACCATATAACCTGGACGTTCTAAAACAGCAAATTCCTTGTTCAAAATGATTCATTAATAATAAGCTTTACTAAGCTTTAAGAATATTGATTTGACGACAGAACAAACGCGATGCCCTCTATTCTGGAATCGCAATATTGTGAGATAACTCTATCTGATAACAGTGGCGTTACGGTCAGCTACACTAGCACACGTTCCATTTAACAGTTGGAACGTGGTGAAGTCAATATTGATAAGTATAAAAAGCAACTTATCACTGATCACAGATCGATCATATAACTTGAACATTGTCTCAGGTGAAGGTTTATGTATCATATAGAAGTGTTTAAGAAATAATGTCGATAACATCTCTAAGTCAATGTTGTGGAAGCTGTTGTATCAATAAAAACAGAATTGACTCTGGATCTTAACGTCTTTACACCTTTTATCGTACCTCCATCGAAAGAGCTAAGAGGATGAAGATTGTGATTTCTATCTTGAACGACTTCGTAAGTCTGCTAAAACCACACGTGTATACAAAGATTCAATATATACCAGAGAATATATTGAATCTGAAAGTACTATCAATTGTATTAAAACCTGACATTGGGTAAATATTTACGTCAGATCAGGAACAATGAATGAGTTTCTCTCATTCAAGAGGTTCTTGTGGCCTTCATGGCATCGAGGATGCTTACGATGTAGTTCCTCTTCCAGAAGTATATGATACACTTCAAAACATCCATTTTAAAGACCATTCGATGCCATAGACCTTTAGCTTATGTATGGTTATAATTAAGCCTTGTTTCATAACCTATGCATCATATTTATGACACCTTGTCTGATATTTTCATAATTCACATTCTCACGTTTACAGATGTCTCTGTTAATAGTTATGCTTCATCAAGTGATAACATATTTTAGGGATCATGGACTTCACATGTTTTGTTTAAGTATGGCGTCTGGCAACAAACATTTATTGTAGTGCTGTAATGATGCATCGAATAATAGTTGGATTGCAATTGTTGAGTCTCCGATAGCAATTACTCGACGGTAGAAACGAAAAACTGTCGATGCATATATAAGTTTTTACTGTTTACATAATCTGGGTTTCAAGGTTTTTTTTCAGTTATTAAAGAGACTGAAACTACTTCAACTTGTTTATATTTCATATAAACTATACATTCATTTGGGAAATGACTTCAAATGAGACAATTCAAGGAGAAACAAACTATTGCAATAGTATTGCAATAGTTGGTCGCAATAGACTATCGCTATCGCAATAGGATGTTGTTTCCTCTCAGTAGTTACTCTTAGGAAATAGTACTAGCTACAGAAAATCTTTATGTGAACACTTGATGTCGTAATCGATTTTAAGTGGGCCATCCATTGATTGTGGCAGTTATAATGCCTTTTATGCAATATCTGTCGTTGGCCTTATTGGCGTTGACCTTCCATGTGCATTGCAGTCAGATTATCAGTCAAATTCCCGTGTAACATCCCGGGAGTGACACACAGTAAGAACTAAAGTAACACTCTTTAAAAGTATATCTTTCATCGTATTCATTCAGGTCGACCTGTACCGTTTTTCCATCGCTTGGCCAAGAATATTCCCTGATGGCACCAAAGCATCTATAAATCCAGCTGGTATCCAGTACTACCATCGGCTCCTCGACGCTCTCCTTGCTGCAGGCATTGAACCAATGGTCACCTTGTACCACTGGGACCTTCCAAAGGCTCTCCAGGATAAAGGAGGATGGACTAACGCGTCCATTATTGGACATTTCAAAGACTACGCTGACGTGTGCTTTAGAGAATATGGAAATAAGGTGAGCTAAATGCATATGTGTGTCAACTTTCCATTTTGTCGAGCAATATTCCAACAGCCCCAGCCCTTGATGTTTGCACAGCAAAGCTTTGAGGTACAATCGAGTATACTCATTTTTACCAAGATATCGACTAGCGTCATACAACTCTGAAATTGTTCGAATAAGGTGACAACGTTCAAGGCCTCAGTAAAGCTTTCAAAAAGTATTATGGTAGATATGCATATGTTGAGGGAATATTTCAAAATTTCCCTCATTAGTGTCAAAGATTATGTCTGATGCAATTCCCAATTTTGACTTGTTCCACGCGTTCCCAAATGAACAATGAACTAAATAGCTTTTGCATTAGGTTTATGATGTGTGCTCCTGGCGGGGAATGATACGCTCACCCTGTCGCGGGCACATGCTACCATCACTGTTTGAACGGGATTCATAAACATGTTATTGTCATGATATTGTCGATATTGTACTATATTGTAATATGGAAATAAGGTGAGCTATATTTGCTTCTATGCATCACAGATTATTCTGTTTAACGCCGCACTTAGCAATATTCCGCAGTAAAATGCAGCGTTATTTGAACACATATTTGACTTCAATATGGTTTCAAGAAACACTGGAACATGAGGTTAAATAACAGTAAATGGATCAATATTTTTTGTAAGTTGAGTAGGACAATATGTCGGATTCAGACATCAACACAAAAAGTGTTCTGGTGCATAAAAAATAATCGCCTATGGTTGTCTGTTCGCAGGTGAAACTATGGGTGACGTTCAATGAACCTTGGGTGTTCCTTGTAAAAGGTCTAGAGATGGGACTGAATGCACCTGGATACACCAGCGCTTGGGTCGAACCCTTCACTGGAGGACACCATGTTCTACTGGCCCATGCCGATGTCTACCATCTGTACAATGATACTTACAGGCAGACACAGCATGGTAAAAGTCTTATGTATGTAACTAACCTTTGGGGCATTCCAAAGCGATGTAGATACTCTGTGTCAAAAGAAGCCAAACAAGCAACAGGGTTGCCATATGTGGACAATTATTTAGTCTCTGGAGATACATAGTTAAATGAGTGTAATTTGTGACAATATGAATGAAAAGGAAGCCAGGAGAATCTCTTCCTGATGCTGTCCCTAGTACGGTGATCTACCTTCAGTTGTTGGCGATCTATAGCCCATGTTTACATTGTATTGTCCAGAAATAATTTTCTACTTTTAAAGATATATGCTAGCTAGTTTTAACTCAATCTGTGATAATCTGGTGGTTTTACTGTCCTTCGTTGACAGTGTTGTATATATTATGTGTATGTATGATGAATTTAGAACTAGTTTTAGTCACGATATGGCTGAAATATTGCCGATGTGACTTTAAATCTTAACTCACTCACTCACTCAATCACTCTTCCTGATGCTTGTGCTATCCTGATAGGCCATTCTATTAAATTTGTAGGGAAGTACCTATATATACAACAACGTTTATATCTAACACGTTTATGACAAACTGACGGATAGAAGGAACTGCTTTGGTTTGGACATGACCACGAACTATTCGAAGATACCTCATTTTATTTCTTTTTATCCGTAGTTCGTTATGGCCTTGCTAAGTAAACTGTACACATGGGAGAAGCCTCAAACAGTTGGTTTTATCAATGAGTTCGATATAAGCGTGTTCGTTTTAAGGGTAGTTATCTGTAGGTGTGATGATAATGAAGGTGCCATCCTTCTGCTACTGCTGCTGATAAATAACAAATAATACGAGACAAACTTTAAATGCTGCCCTGGCAGGTGAAATAAGCATTTCCTGTAACGTGGATTGGACGGAACCTCTGGACCCAACAAATTCTTCCGACATCGAGGCGTCTGAATGGGCTCTCCAGATGTACCTTGGATGGTTTGCCAATCCTGTTTACGTCAACGGAGACTACCCTGACGTGTTGAAAGCCAGGATAGTCACTACCTGTAAGGGAGAGGGACGCAATGTGTCCGAACTACCAGCATTCACAGAGGCTCAAAAGAAGAGAATCAAAGGTAACTATACTGGCAAAGCCCAAGCATGTACAGCCGTTCATCATATCTGTAGTCAACTATAAGCGTGTTCAGTATATACGATGTTTACTGCGTTCAATGATAATACGACCCGTGAAGATCCGGGTTAGAATATTGATCTTCAATAACCCATGCTTTTCGTAAGAGGCGACTAACCTGACCGGGTGGTCAGGCTCGCTGGCTTGGTTGAGGCATGTCATCGGTTCCCAATTGCGCAGATCGATGCTGTTGATCACTGGTTGTCTGGAGACACGATTATTTACAAACCGCCGCCATATAGTTGGAATATTGCTGAATGCGGCAGTAAAACTAAACTCACTCACTCAATGATCCTGCAGCTGACTCGAACTTTAGATTTGTGGCGCCTTAGACAACTTGAAACCATGAAAAATGGGTCACCGTAAAAATATATGAACACATTTCGAAGAATTTTATAAACCCGTTGAATCTCACCAGTCCGAACCCGGGCATCCCGCTTTGACTTCATGCATGTCACCAATTGCAAATATCGATGTGTATGATGTCAATATTCCATCTGGGCCATACAATCCAGTGATTGAAGCCATACGCAGTGATCTACCCAACTTTAATACGATGAAATGCATCAAGTCAGCAACTCTGGCAACCCAAACACTTCTTATGACATTACTAAAATCAGCTGTGACCTGAGTCTTCACTTCGCATGTGTATGGACGACCAGGATATCCATATGAAAGGAAACATCCGGAGTTTAAGGTCGAAGCATCATCTCAGGACGTCTCAGAAACTCCAAAAACCGCGAGGATCAAGGCAAGATCTTAAGAAACCCATGCTTTACGTAATAGGCGTATACTGGTATCGGTTGTTCAGGGTCGCTGACTTTGTTGTTATCGTACCCCAATTGCGTAGATGGATACTTATGATTGTTTGTTTACTAAAAGCTGAAATATTGCTGTGCGGCGTTAAACAACAAACAAATAAAGAAACAGAGCAGGTATTCCGCTAGTCTCACATTTTTTATCTTTATGTCCTGATGTCTTAGTGCTGTGTACATGTTACAGTCAATCTGTCAAACCAGTCATTTGGTCAAAAGACTGGTCAAAATTTTTAGTCATTTGGTCAAATAACTGGTTTGACAGATTGACTGTAACATATACAAGTGTTGTCCTTCGTTTCCCCAAGATATAATTCTCTGCAGACACCACGGTGTCACAGCGCGGAATCCGTTTCAGTGTATACTACTTACACTTTGCTAAGGATCACAAAAATTCCCAACTTTACTTAAACATAGATTTATAATTTGAAATTGTATCCATTTTAAACTAGATAAATAATGATATGGTAACCCCTGATTTGGCAAACAGCCACTTTATTCTTACCGTATGCACTTGATACATGAGAAACCATAAAAATGGTTTTCATGGCAGAAATCAACCACTTTGCAAATCATGGAACGAGTCATTGACAAGTACACAACACCTGTCAATAGCAGGTATGGGATCCACAAGATGCAGTGACATACTGAAACCTAGGATCCATGCTTGCAATAAGCTTAGATATTTAAACCAAATGAGACCCCGCATCATAGTTTTCTGTTGAATCAATGATTTGATCATTAGCAAAGTGTGAATAGTATATAAACTTGTGTGTGCGTTCGTGCTTGGAAGTGATGTACTAATGGTTTGTTTTTTCAAGGGACTTATGATTTCTTCGGCTTGAACCACTACACCACGCAGTATGTGCGCAAGGGAAACTCCACTTACAAATGTCTGACTACCGGCCAGTGCAGGCCAGACTTCACCCCGGATCTCGTCATCGAACGTCTTCTTGACCCCTCGTGGCCAAGGTCAGTGTAGTTTCTGCGTGTGTTATTCTTAAAGATTCGACGTATGTCTTTTATGTTTGGTTGAAGTATTGTCCAAAGTCACACATTTTATGACAACTGATCTGACCAACTTGGCCGCATGTCGATATTTCTCGATTATTATATCTTCATTCTATTGAAATTAATACCTCAGCGACCACAGCTCCAGTGTGATTCTGGTTCAGCATATAATCAGTCCAATCAAATATAGAGGACATTATATTTGCAAATACAGCCAGGGGGTTAATCATTTTGGAATTTGGATGTGCTACACGAGATACAGGTTTACCTGCAGGAGAGCTCAACCGTAAGCCCGATTAAGATTCTTTGTGTGTTCAAGCATTAGCTCGTCCAACATTTGGCACTATCATGCAATAGCATAGCACTACGTGGAGTCATCCAAAAGATCATATCCAGGGGCCCGTTCCTCAAAGCTATCGTAGCGCTACGACAGTCGTATGTTAAAGTATGGGAGTTACGATCATCTTAGCGCTACGATCGCTTTGAGGAACGAGACCCTGTTCTTGTCAGTTTGCTGACGGGTTTACCCCTTGGTCATTTGGACAAGACATCAGGCTTTGAATCATATAACGTCCGTGGTTCGTATCCAAATGCGGAATCCGTAATGACCCTAATACTGGCGAAGAACACGAGGCAGAGCACGTTCATATCAACTCAGAAAACGTCTCAATACCCTGATATGCGGCAGAGGACGTGCATTCCGTTGACGGTGGTGTATGTGGCAGGATGTGGAGTCATCCTAACAATTGCTGACGGGGTTAATCTCTTTGGTCACGTGGACAAGGCTGAATACCAGACGATAGGACAAGGCGTCTGACTTCGGATCAAAAGGTCCGTGTTTCCCAGCGAGGGTGTCAGCATGCAATTCCTGCTGCAATAACTCAAGACAAAGGATCACACATTTTACGAACTCTAGCCTTGGGTGTGGCGAGCAAACACTTTTACGTTAGAGTATCCCGCTGTCATTGATGGTTTAATTTCATGAGACAATTGGTATACCACACAGTGATGCTGCGAACTTTGGCACTATTCAGTATACTCTGATTGTTCAAGGGATGGTTTTCAGCAACTCATGCTTGTCGTAAAAGGCAGCTAACGGGATTGGGTGGTCAAACCCGCTAATTTGGTTGACAGATGTCATCGTATCCTAAGTGCGTAGAACGATGTTCATGCTGTTGACCACTGAATGATCTAGTCCAGAGTCGAATATTTACAGACGTATAGCAGGAATATTGCCGTCAAACAACAACCATATAAGCTTATTGTTCATGACAGGAGTGGTTCCCCCTGGTTGCTTGTAGTTCCCTGGGGGATGAGGAAGACGCTCAACTGGGTGAGGAACACCTACGGCAACATCCCCATCTACCTGAATGAGAACGGACTGTCCGACAACAACGGTACTCTGGATGACCAACACAGGATCGACTTTTTTCGAGCTTACATAAATGAAGTTCTGAAAGGTAGGTAAGGGTCGGTGATGTACCCTAACAGTTTAAGGTGAGTTGAGTTGAGTTGAGTTGAGTTGAGTTGAGTTGAGGTGAGTTGAGGTGAGGTGAGGTGAAGTGAGGTGAGGTGAGGTGAGGTGAAATACGGTTTAATGTCGTGCTTGAGAATATTTCGCTCATATGACGACGTGCATGCGTGTGTATGTGTATGTGTGGCTGCTTGTACTAGCCCAGACTGAAGCTGGTTTTATAGTGCTAGCCCACTGAGATACCATGCCGCAGTGAAGCATGAATACCGCACTCAGACACATTATACTGACTCCGAGCCGACCAGTCCTTGTTGTACCCATTAATGCCGAGCGCCAGACAGGGACCAACAAGTACCATATTTTAACGTCTTTTGGTTTGACGCGGTCTGGGATCGAACACGCGACCTTCCGCTCTCTGGGCGGACGCTCTAACCACTACACCACGGAGGCGGTCTAACAGTTTAAGCATTCGACAATCACGCATGTGGCTTTAGGTTCGATTCCCCTCACGGGTCCAATGTTTGAAGTCAATCTCTGTCCACTGTATCATATCGATGAACATTGTTATAGTGGCGTAAAATAAAACTGTCACAGTTAACCATCGGACATGTTGCACTGAACCATAGTAAGCTGTGTGCGTCTGCACTATTTATCATTCTGCCGTTGCATAGTTTGTGTCTTACGAAAAGGTCAAAGGATAGGATAAGCATGATGAAAGGGAAGAAGGTTTTGAAAACATTGTTTTGAAATTTAAGAGATGTTTTCAATTTTAATTTGAACTACATATTTTTCATTTCATATCTTCCATTCTTAAACTCACCACTTGGCTTAAGGGTCTGTTTGAAGTCTCTCCATGAAACACCATACCTTTCTCACAGCGATAAATGCTTAATCATCAAAATATTTGCTGTTTTCGAAAAAGAAAGACTTTATACTGCGCAATCCTTCCACCCAAAATACCTTTATAAAATGCGTACGTAATGATAAAATATGTGCCATTAATATACTTAGATGTGCCCTTGAACTTGAACAAAGCATATTTGCAGTTTTCGAAAACTAATAAGTTTATACTGTGCAAGCCTTTGATCCAAAACACCTCAATGAAATGAGTATGTAAAGATAAATATGTGCCATAAATTTAGTCAGATGAGCTCTTCAACTTGAACAAAACATTTTTTTATGAATATACTCTTATCAGAAGAAGGCTGAACATGCACGGTACTGTGCTGTCCGATATCGTGATATCACACTTCCACAAAGATCTTTTACCCTTCCTTGTCCGTTCATTTTCTGTCCACAGCTATTGATTTTGACAAAGTGAATGTTAAAAGCTATACCGCGTGGTCGTTGATGGATAACTTTGAGTGGGAAGGTGGATACTATGAAAGATTCGGAGTTCATCATGTGGACTTTGACAGCACCGACAGGACGAGGACCCCGAGATCGTCGGCGGCCTTCCTGCGACACGTCTGTATAAAATGTCACCTGAAAACGACCTGGTCACCAGAATACTTAAGTCTTTTTTCGTTATTATGAAACAAATAATAACTTATTAAAATTTGACAATAAATACTTCATATCAAAACCGGATTTTGTACACCAAAACGATAAAAGTATTTGCCTTTTGGAAACTCGATTGTTTATAGACCACCATTTTGACCGTCTTTTAGATATGGAACGCTAATGACCCGAGTAAGATTTTGCATGTACAATGCCTAAAGTCTTTCAGATACGTTTCTTGCATATTACTAAAACCGGATGAAAAACAGACCCATCTAAATAGCCGTCGTATTGTTTCTTTTCAGGTTCACAATAACAAAAATGATTTCAGTGAAAGTGTTTCTGTTTTAAAGGTCTTCAAGGACAATGGCTTCAAACCCGGCGCCTTAACAGATCCCAGTCGGCAGCCTCTCCCTTTCGAGAATGAATTGTTTTTTGGAGTATTCCCAGAATGCTTTGCGTGGGGGGCTTCCTCTTCCGCCTCCCATATAGAAGGGCTGCTGGACAAAGAAGGTAACACCATCAGGGAGAAGTCTTTTGCGTGACACAATGTCACACTATTAACAGATTCGCTGATAGAACAATCATCGTTGTTATCACCTTTGACAATGTTATGAAATGATCTCGTTCTCTTACAATACAATTGTTGCCATTATGCAACTTTGGCCAAAAATAAAAAAAAGCGTTGTTCAGCTGAAGTAGGAATGTGAAGTGTAATTTTGGGCGCATAGGAATTCTGCAAAGCTCCAATCGGACCCAAGCCGTGTCACCCGAGCCAGTAGGCGAGGGATGACACTGCTACAGAACGGCGTACATCAGACCGTATTACCCGAGGGAGAAGCATACAACGTATTTATCTTACCGCCATGTTAAATGTACAAAACATCATTTTATTTTATGTTAAATATCGCGACCGACTATATGACATGTAAACAAAATGGCGTCTGCCTCTCGGCTGGATTTTTAAAATCAATGAAACATATTCTGAAAGCTTAAAACTGCTATAAAAATGGTTAATTATGTTTAAGCTGAGTGTGCAAACCACTCAATGTATAAAATAGCTTAAATAAAGCAGTGAAAGTCGGAAAAATTAATCTGTACAAAGTGAACACAAAAGCAGCTGATCGAACGGTTTTCGAACTCCGGGCACAGCATGCGTCATATAATGACGTCATACGATTGTTAGCGCTTCAGCTTCTCGGCGGAGAGCTTGGCGGTTACCGTGGCAGCGGGTAATATCTTTCCAGTTGACACCCTCGGAAACTTGTTAAAGCGTCATTAACCAAATTAACCAATTAAAATGTTTTACATGAAGGTAAGATAATGTTAGTTGTAAGCGCCTACCACATCGATGCACGTTTAGGTTCGACTAGGTCGAATAGTTGTTGTCCTAAACAAACGCACACATGATACTGTTAACAGGAAAGGGGACGAATAGCTGGGCCAGCTTGACAGAGACACCTGCCGGTGGCGTCATGCCCTTGAAAACGAACACCGATATTGTTGCTGCTCTCAAAGATCTTGGGGTAAGATTTCAGAAAATAAATCGATACTGTGAACACATAAGCTTTTACGTTGCTACCTTTTAAATTACTTTCTGAATCAGGCAATTCAGAGGGCACACCCATTTAACAATTAATAACATCCACGATCGATCAGAAGACGTTTGATAATAAATGTTGGATACGAATGCTTGTGTACCTAGTTTTTCACCTTGTTATTTTTGTCATTGTAACCTGATGGGTCGTTTTAATCTTTGAATGTGTGTTCAGACTTTAATCCATATATCCCACATAACACATTGTGTTGTTACATAAGGAATCCAGTATTCACAATAATGTCTTTATCGATAATATTGAATACAGTATACGTAACGAGACAAACCTTCCTTCCGATACAGCGTGGATAAACTATAGCCTTATGGCGTTAAGGTGTACACAGAGCAAAAACTGTATTTATTACACAGATGTTTCGCTAAAAGATCAAAGGCGCCGACAGTACTTTATTGATTTAAACATATTTTATTCACAAATGTGAAAGGGATTGGGGACAAGTTATCCAACTTAAAATACCCGCTCCCTAATATTTACATACATACAATTTCAATTATATACATATTAGGAAAGAATACAGAGAAGGGATAGGAAAGTAAAAGAGAGAAGAGAGGAAGGGACACGACTTATGTGATCACTCAAAACGTTTTAATTGATGAATAAAAGTTTGCACACATTTGAAAATGCATTCATTCTGTTGAATAGTCAGGTCAGGACTCCCAAGTAACATCGGATGATAAAGTACACTTTTTGCATGACGTTACACTGTATTGACATCACTACGCCATTCTCGTTTGCCCCCTCGTTATCAAACGCAGCCTTGGTAACCGGCGTCATTGTATTTAAGAAATACAGTTAGCTCTACCATAATGTAAAGTGTAATAAAGCACACTTTCGCCCTAAACTATTATAGCGTCCTCGCGCTTTAACGTTATAATAGGCGGGTACGTCCGATTATGAGGGGGCAGACTAGAATGACGCAGTGACGTCAATACATTGTGACGGTTTGTGATTGTAAGGTGTACATTATCGTCTGATAAAGTAACTGTCGGTGCCTTTGATCTTTCACCGAAGCATCTTAGAATACACCATACATGGGGGTAGAGCGAACTTTATTTCTTAATTGGGGTAGAGCTAGCTGTATACTTTAAGTATATGATGGGACATAATACAAAGAGACTGACCTTCCACAACAACTAACAGTGCAACATGTTAACCAAAAAAACATTCAAGTATGCATGCACTTACGATACGGACATAAACCATTAATGCTCATATTTTCTGATGCTTTTATTCACTGTTTGCTCATTATACTACGAGAGAGATATGTCATAAATGTTCGAACTTTAAGTTTACTGTTTCATATATGGAAATGTGTTTTTAATATAGATAATATTTATCGCATTGCATGTATGGATTTCTGTATTGATATCGTTGTTGATTAACGGTCAAGCACATAAAATATATTTCATTTTCTGCATGGCTTATGTTTAATGTGAAACATGAATATTTGCCAAGTCTTTCTCTCTAGGAATATTTTCCCCACCTTATTTTTTAAACATTCAAATTCTGGCGTAAGCATCTTAACGTAATAAGACCTTCTTGAAATGAAGATTCGCTATGTGTTTCAGGTACGTATCCGATTCTAATTCAGGTTTAGTTGATGGTATAACTCTAGTTTAATGTAGCCATATCATCAGATGAACCTATGTAAGTGAGTGAGTTAAGATAGCTTAGGCATTAGTTGGGCCATACAGTGACGACAACAAGTATATCTAACACAAAAGCATTTTCAAAGTTATAGTTAAAAGCAAAATTGTCAGGCATTTTAATCTTAATATTAAAGTATTATTCACAGTTTCAAACACAGTCTATAAGCCATCGGTGCCAACAGCTGGGCCACCTCGAATGCAATATGAGTTAAATGAAACCTCACTGTGTCGCACTCTCTGCTGCGTCGAACTCACGGACATCTCAAAGTAACAAAACTTTCCATTTAGTCATCCTTTTGCGGTTGTGTCGAACTTCGGATAACTCCCTTCAACATCGACACAGCAGTGTTTGCATTAACTATTGTAAACCCAAAGTCACTGTGTTCTTTAATCTGATTGGTTGAAAAACATGATCGAATGGTATTCGATTCCCGGAAATTGCAAGACTATTCACTGCGTATTGACGCGTACAAATATCGCACACTATTGTATTGTTGCGTCGTCATCAGTGGTGACATCATTCAAAGCATATTGTGACGTAAAGTCGGAATGACGTCACAAAAGAGCAGTTCCAAATGCTACCATGGGAACCAGCTGAAACGGCCAGCTGATTACACATCACTGCTATACCCGTACTCGATGTCAATGAGTGTAGACAATAAATGTCATGTGGCCTTTTGGTTTACTTTTGTGTTTACAATGTCGATAACATCATGTGTTGGCCAATTTCCGGGTGTTACTGAGTATTTGAAGCACGGGAATATTTCATTTGAAACCTCCGGCTAACGCCGTGGGTTCCAAATTTATTCCCATGCTTCATCAAATACTCAATAACACCTGGAAATTGGCCATCACATGATGTTTATCTCCTAATTCCAGTTACACTAAATAATTATAAACGTTTTCCTGTTATTATCAGCTAAAGACGTATTACTTTTCATTCTCGTGGTCCCGAATCGTACCGCAAGGAACGTCAGAAGAAGCAAACCAAGATGGTATCAACTATTACAACGAGCTGCTGTTGGCTCTGGCTGATGCTCAAATTGAACCAATCGTGTCCCTACACCAGTGGGAAACCCCAGCCGCTATTACAGACGGCTGGCTGGATGACAAAATAGTGGAAGCCTTCGGGAACTACTCCAGAATATGCTTTCAGAACTTCGGAGATAAGGTACGAAATCAAAATGCCCCTTTAAAGTGGTCTCATGCAACTTGGGATTACACTTTCTCACTAAAGCACCCACTTTTCAGAGTTATGCATCTAACGGAAGCGCACAAAGTCTTCCTCCAAGATGGACGACATCTACCAACTGGAAAATCTAGGTCATCTACTTTGTGAACTCTTCTGTAAATTGGTACGGCTGCCATGGTCAAATTGCCAAAGTTACAAATTCATTTTGCAATTTAAAAGTGATCAAATGTAACAATTGTAACATTTTGGGTTAGTAGGGGTTAGTCGCAGTGGCAGAGTCGGGGAGTGTATCTTGCCCCTTCTGTTTCAGGCGTCATAACCACATGCAGAGGCACGGCATGTTCACTTGAAATAAAGAAAACCAGGGTAGTCATGCAATTAGTCAAATAAGGAAATGCATCGTACATGATTTTTTGTGCTGATGCAAAGTTAGAAATGTCACTTGTCCCTTCAAAAACGCAAAATGTATCGTCGTTTATTGTGGTGGTTTGTTGCAGGTCAAACTGTGGATAACCCACAATGAACCAAATACTCGAGCACTGTATGAATATGAGTTAGGAAAATATGCCACAGGGGTCAAAGGTCAAGGGTATCGAGCCGCTCACTACATGATCAAAGCACATGCTGCAGCCTACAGGATTTATCAAAAGGATTTTAAGAAGATCCAAAATGGTAACTTACAACGCATTTTCTACATATGGACACCCTTAATTTAGCAGTGCTTCCTAGACATATCCCAGAAATTTATGGTACCAGTCGGATCGTGTATCTGTTTCAGCAGATCCTGGCACGACCCGTGGACACAATTCTACTCATCCTATGATATCATATGGCGTTTAAACGTTAAAAACACAAAGACAGATGCACGTTTTGTCCTTTTTTACCAAACTATTTTGTTTCCTGTGACAGAAAGGGTTTCTTTATGTGCAATGAAGCTCTGATAAACTACAACCAACTTTAGGACGATTAACATTTTGACAGTCTGTAAACATAAATAAATTAACATTAATAAACCTGGATATTTTACGATTGCGACGAGAAAGGTATCTTTAGGCATTTTACCATAAATCTTCTTCTTCTTCTTCTACTGACAGAGGCCTAATAGTCCCACTAAGCTCCCTCCAAATGTGCTCGGTATAATTGAAGAATGGTAAACGTTATCAAATGATCCATTAATGGCTTAAATGAGGGTGTTGCATCATGACAGGAAAAGTAGGACTTGCGGTGTATCATTCGTGGGCTCTGCCGAAGACAGAAAGGGATCCTGGTGACTGGGCCGCTCAAGACCGGAAGTTGGCCTTCGACTCTGATTGGTTCGTTGACCCAGTGCTGTTGGACGGGGATTACCCTGACGTCATGAAGAGAGAGGTGTCCCTCAGAAGTAGGGAACAGAATCTGACCCAATCCCGTCTCCCGGTGTTTACAGACGTGGAGCGGAACATGATCAGAGGTGAGGAGGCATACAGGGAGAATAATTAAAAACAACAGAGTGAATACAATATCTGAACAGTATGCCGAGGGAGGTTTCTCCATTAGAGATGTAACGACCTGTGAAGTTCCGGGTTAGAATTGGTCTTCAGTAACCCATGCTTGTCGTAAGAGGCGACTAACGGGATCGGGTGGTCAGGCTCGCTGACATAGTTGACAGTAACTTGACACATGTCATCGTATCCCAATTGCGCAGATCGATGCTCATGATGTTGATCACTGGATTGCCTGGTCCAGACACGATTATTTACAGACCGCCGGCATATAGCTGGAATATTGCTGAATTAACAACAAACAAAGCAACTGCTACTCAAACAGTTTTCATAAAAAGAGTAAGTCAGCCAAGTCAGTGATCCTGAAAACCCGAACACGTTTGAATTTGATCATAAATCAATTCAAAATAGTATGTTAAGCGGCGAGTGGCGGCTGTAAGAGTCACCACCATCCATTCGTCACGTCCGCTCGTCACGCCGAAGACCCGGGTTCGAATCCCCACATGGGTACAATGTTTGAAGCCCATTTCTGGTGTCCCCCGCCGTGATGTTGCTGGAATGTTGCTGAAAGCGGCGTAAAACCATACTCACTCACTCACTCAGTGTTGTATTCGGCAAGCTTACGCGATATTGTTTTTCGTGATTTAACACTGACAGAGTTGAGTTGATTGATTGATTGTTCTTTTATGCCACACTTAGCAATATTCAAGCTGTGTGACGGTGGCGTGTAACTAATTGGGTCTGGACCAGACAATCAACAGGATATACGATGAGTGAGTGAGTGAGTTATTATTTAACGTCACATCGGCAATATTTCAGCCATATCGTGACGAGAACATATGTGACATTGAAATGGAATAGATGGATATACGATGACATGTGCTAACCAAGTTAGCGAGCCTGACCACCCCGTCGCCTTTTACGACAAGCGTGGGTTGCTGAAGAACAGTTCCATTTGATTGTCACAGCTTTTTGTCTTTCACGTCCATTTAAAGTGATTATGTGAACAATCGAGTTGGACTATACCCTGGCGCTGCCTCTATAAAATTACCTTTTTTTTCATTGTAACATAAGGGTCGACCGACTTCCTTGGCATCAACTACTACACCACCTACCTCGTGGAGGAGCGACGTCACAACGACGTAAACGACATGCCTTCTATCGTCGACGACAGGGCCGTCATGGAGTCGGTAAAAACTTCAACGGGAAGGTGGAGCTCCAGTATTAATTTTAAGAGAAATCATATATACTATTTGATAACCTAGTTTTTTCGTATTACATCTAAAGATCCAGATGGTTTTAAGAATTTAATGTGAAAATTCCGTTTTTCGAAGATTTAGAAAGTATACAGATATTACAGGCACAGAAAATGACGAAGTGTTCGCTTCTCACGGCGACGACCCGGGTTCTGTTCCTCAACTGGGGACAATATGTGAAGCCCATTTCTATCCTACGCCGGGATATGACTGGAATACTGCTAAAAGAGGCGTAAACCTTTACGCACTCACCCTTTTTAATAGAAACTTAACCAAAGAGCATACCATGGGTGAGTGAGTGAGTGTGGTTTATCACTATTACCGCAATATGACGGCGGGGGACGCCACATTGTACCCATGTGAGGAATCGAACCCGGGTATTCGCGGTGACGAGCGAACGCTTTAACCCCTAGGCCACACACACACACACACACACACACACACACACACACTGAACGAGCAGCTATGGTAATCGACTGCAGCAATACTAAGTCAATGTGACGGTTATACTCTAGACATCAGCGGAAATCATTTTCAGTTTCGAATCCAGGCATTCTGTGTAACAAGAAAACCACCAATACGCGACACAGCGGATTATATGTAGGTATAACTATAACTGTATAATCACATTTCAGCACAAACTCTCCATGGCTTCACGTGTATCCCAAGGGACTCAGGATGGTGCTAAGACGGTTCAGACAGCGGTATGGTAACATCCCTGTATACGTTACCGGTAACGGCGTGGGGACAAGCCAGGGACAATTCAAGATACGGACAGAGTGCAGTACATCAAGTCCCACACTAATGAAGTATTGAAAGGTAACTGCGGTGTGAGTGAGTGAGTGAGTGAGCATGGTTTTACGCCACTTTTAGCAATATTCCAGCAATATCACAGCGGCGGAACACCAGAAATGGGCTTCACACATTTTACCCAAGTGGGGAATCAAACCCTGGAGGCTACCTCACCTCCCCGGTAATTGTGAAACACGAGAGTTATTAGACAGGTTCTTATACACCTCTGAATAAGAAACCCACCTAGTTACCATCAAAATCATTTCTTTACAAAATAGGATTGATAGAGGATAACCTTTGTACATTTTGCCAATCAGAAAGTGAAACACTAGAACATTTATTTTTTCCTGTCGAAAAGTTCAAACTATGATAAATGAGTTCAAATTTTGGTATGAAAGTAGAACCAATTCAAAATAAGACTTAAATATGAATAATTACCTTCTTGGCGATTCAAAGTTGAGTATCCTTGAAAACCACCTTTTTATAAAAACCAAGCGTTATATTCAAAATTGTCATTACAATAAGACTATTCCCATATTTACCCAATTATTACCCCTAATAAAATATAATCACAACATAGAGAAATTCATTTCTGGAGACAAGACCAAATTTGCAGAAAAAAGGGCCCCTATACTTATATAGACGGACGCAAACCAATGCTTGATAATACCACCCTTTCTCTCCTCTATTCTCTTACTTTCCTACATCCCTATACCTCATTCTTTGTACTTTATTCATACACCCATCAATCATGTCGTCTCTCACTTATCCTGCAGCTTGAATATATGTGTTGTGTGTATTATCCAACTGTATGAATATTGTATCACTTGCTATCTCAATAAAAAAAAAAAAAAATAAAAAGAAAGAAACCCACCTGGTATAACTGGTATATGTGAGATCGTATGCCAGCTCCTCGGTGATGATGTTTATGACGGACTACTTTATGGTGGTAATTTTCTGGATAAGTTAGTCGTGATTCGGAAGAACACTTACATCGCAGTCAAAACTTGTTTTCCGAGTGTTAATTAATATCCTCCTATTATCTACTTTTCATCATCATATTCGTCTTGACAATGACGAGAAAATTGTTTCGTGGAAGGTCACACTTTGTATAGATTGTAAGCAGCCTTCCGGGTGACATCACAGATGACTGTTTTGTTATGTATGAATACGTCGCAGTGATCATGAGAATGACAAAACAGGGCGATTCCACATCACACCGGTACGATTATAGTGCTTAAGAAACATATTACTACACTCGTAACAGTCAGATACTATTCTCGTTCATTCGCAATCCATTGTAATCTCTCTCTCTCTCTCTCTCTCTCTCTCTCTCTCTCTCTCTCTCTCTCTCTCTCTCTCTCTCTCTCTCTCTCTCTCACTCACTCACTCACTCACTCACCTCATGGCCACACGAAACCTGCCTGTACACAAAAGCGGCCGTTTAGTCACAGGACTATATGAAGTGGGAATTAGGGTGACACGTACGTGTTACTGTCAGATCATGAAATAACACTACTCCATTAATGATGAGCTTTTCATTGGCTGAAGGGTTGAGGTGACGACATAAAAAGCTAATAGGCTAACACTAAATATTTAACAGCATTAGAAGGCTGTGACAGGACTTGAATATAAATATGAGCTATTCAAGAATGCAAGATTCGTTCTGATTATAATTGTTGGTTTGTGAGCACCAAACCCATGTTCGTTGGAATCGGTAAAATTGACCTGCCTTCCCCAACGTTAAGCTGAAACAATGTGACGTAACCCAAACACTGTTCTAAGCGTTGTCAAACACAACTCATTTTCTCAAGTGGGTCATGCTGTTACCCTATAACAGCTGCATACTGAAATATTGTTCCAAACCCCTGGTACCCGTGAGATAGGATTTAGAATATGTTTTCAGTAACCTATGCTTGTCATAAGAGGCGACTAACAGGATCGGGTGGTCAGACTCGCTGTCATAGTATCCCAATTGCGTAGATCGATGCCCATGTTGTTGATCACTGGATTGTCTGGTCGAGACTCGATTATGCACAGACCGCCGCCATTTAGCTGGAATGTTGCTGAGTGCGGCGTTAAACAACAAATTATATGAATGGTGAGGTGAAATTGGGTTTAACGTCGTGCTTGAGAATATTTCGCTAATATGACGACGTGCATGTGTGTGTATGTGTATGTGCGGCTGCTTGTACTAGCCCAGACTGAAGCTGGTTTTATAGTGCTAGCCAAATGATATACCATGCCGCAGTGAAGCATGAATACCCCACTCAGACATATTTTACTGACTCCGAGCCGACCAGTCCATGTTGTACCCATTAATGCCGAGCGCCAGGCAGGGACCAACAAGTACCATATTTTAACGTCTTTTGGTATGACGCGGTCGGGGATCGAACCCGCGACCTTCCGCTCTCTGGGCTGACGCTCTAACCACTACACCACGGAGACGGTCCTTATATGAATGGGTGATGGTGACTCAAGTTATAATCATGTGCTACTTTTACGGTCGCAACCTCCACTCATCGCTGAATATCCTATTTAGAATTGATCAAACTCAAACGTGATCGGGTTTTCAGATTCGCTGACTTGGCTGATGCTGATATAGCTGGAATATTACTGTGTGGCGTAAAACTAAACTCACTCACCAAACCTCTGGCCTCATTCCGCAAATTGATCGTAACGCTTAGACAGTCGTAAGTGTGTGCTGAAGTAAAGGAACTATGACCATCTAAGCACAAATATCGCCTTGTTGAACACCATTTTAGTTACATTCCACCGCGTGAGCAGCAAATACAAGAAAGTAACGCTGAGACGTGATGCCAAGGGTCATTATCTCGATTCTGGAATCGTGAACAGCATATTGATGCCAGAGTTGAAAATCTATAAAGCTAATAGCAATCTCCCGGACTGCTTCTATTTCCTACCCACCTACTTATCGGTCACCTTTACATATTTCAGCTATACTTCTCGATGACGTTGACGTCCGTGGCTACACGGCCTACTCCCTCATCGACAGCTTCGAGTGGAACGAGAGCTATAGCAATGCTTTCGGTCTGTATTACGTCAACCACACTGATTCAAAGCAGCGTTTGCATCCAAAAAGGTCGTCAATATATTACAGTAGTCTTATTCGAGACAATGGCTTCTTGCATCTGAAGCACAATTCTACAGCCTAGGTCTTCCAGAACGAATGTTCATCATCGATATTATCTTAATTGATGACTTTTAAAGGATTTTGGAGTGTCACTGTTCTCCCTTTTAAGAGTATGTGTGTCATTAATTTTCTGACTGATGTATTCATACATGTACATCACCAATACACGCTGGATATAAGGCAAGATTCGTTTAATGACAGCTTGTTTATCTAACGCCGCACTCAGAAAGTTTCAAGCTGAGACATACAATAGAGTCTTGGCCAGATTGACATCATGAACATAAACCTGGGCAATTGGGAAATGGTGACTTGTATCAACATAGGAAGCGAGACCGACAACCCGATCCCATTAGACGCCTCTCACGACAAGCATGGGTTGGTGAAGGCCATTTCTAACCGGGATCTTCAAGGGTCGTTGAGGTTTTGATATAGCATAAAATATCCAAATCCTCACTGGCGCCTATACGAAAAGAGTGGTTCCAATAAGGCGAAATTAGATACTCACTCTCGATCTCTCAAACGCATGTTTAACACTGCAGAAAAAAGTATTCAACATCAGGCTATGATGATACGCTTTTAATTTGAATCTATATGTATTCACAGGATGTTATGACTGAAGCAACGATAAAGTTAGATGACAAAATATTCGTATCGCTTCGGGGTTTCAATTTAGGGGAACTGGAAACATTCTTAACTAAATCAGTGATGTGTGGGGACATAAGAAAAAAAGATATATTTGGTTCCGAACATACTGAAAATACTTTGTGATAGATTTCACAAAAACAAATTGCTCGCAGGAAGTATTGGATAGTAAGAAAAATGTGTTGTGAAAATGGTGTTTGGCTCGTCCTTTCGTAGAAACAATTTGTATCCTTTGCAGCAGTGACTGAAAAATATCCTACATCATGTGGATATTCGAGCTGACTTTCCAGTCTAAAAGAGAAACAAAATTCACCTCGTCCAACATTCCCCGATTGAAAGGTGTATTTGAATCGAAAATAGGTTTCGGAACATCAGTAATAATGAACCATCAATGCTCTGTTGCTGTCGTCCTGATGGGGGAGGAGGGCCTGGTAGTATGAAATCACTAAAGAAAATATCAACAAGCATGTCAGAAGCATCGTTACGTGTTGTCCAATGGAGGCATTACAGAAATGTTATTGCGCATCTTCCAGTTCTTTTCTCAAGGACACAGGGGTTGAATGAAGTAGGACCAGTCATTAGAGCTTGCTGCATTGGCAGATCCCACTGACAGCTCACAGCCATGGGTGTTGTAGTTGTAGTTGAAGCCGATGCAGGTTCTGTTGTACATGCAGTGGGTGCTGCACTCAACTGCAGATGTGACATCAACTGGGACAACATCCCCGACATACCTGGTGCCCACCAAGCGCTGTAGTTTGGTCTTGACACCTGTGAAGACAGTTAAAGAAAGAGTTCATCAAATACAAATTTCGTTTGACATCGATTTCACAAAAACCAAATGCCTTAGTTTGTAGGAATTTAGGATCGTTTTAAGTAGTAACCTCACTTCATGACGGCATACAAATTGCCAAGGCTGGGCCAGACACTCCGATGATTTGCACTGAACTGAATAACCGAGTTTGGCCGAGTTCGTTAATTCGCTTCTTATGACATGCATAGGTGGAGCCAATGCAATTTTTGTTTTTCAAGAATAGGAAAATATCTACGGGAAAATTGCTTCAAACTTTGATATTAAATTCTCAAACGTTAGGTCACGTCATGTGTTCTCGAAGGTCGAGACATCTGGGTATGTTGCATCATGATCAGGGGAATAACAGATACTCTAACGATTGTGAATCATTAGAATTTTAAACAGACAAACCCCTTTCCACATCGATAAGAAATCTCGATTGTACAATTGTGACTATACCATAGGCATATATTTGTTTGTTTTTTCAGTTTTGCAGCTGTACGATGTTGTTTGTAAACAAATCGAGTCTGGACCAGACAATCCAGTGATTGTCGCCATGCGATACGGTTATTATTATTATAGGATATATTATATAGCGCACATATGCACGCAACTAGTGCATGCTCAAGGCGCTGGTATGTTTTTCTCCCTCGATCACTGGATGTCAATCTCAACGGCACATCGTATTATCAATCTCAACTCCCTGGGGAGTATACAAGTAGGCGCACCGAGTTATTGTGGCTTTTTCATCCTAACGATGTACCCATTCACAGCTGGGTGGACTGGGACGCATAGTCACAGTACTTTGTCCAAGTTCACTGCACGTTGCTGTACCGGAACTAGGTGCTTGCACGTATTCATGAGGCCACCATCTGGTCATTTACCAATGGATTCGTGGATTCTTTTAAGTGCACATGGTTGTATATTGTACACTAGGGGTTGTGACAACACGGAAAGAGTCTGCACACAAAGATGACTCCAAGGTTTTTACACCCGGTCACACGTGGGATCGATCCCGACACCTCTACCTCGCTGGATCACTAGCCTGGCGCCTTAGCCAGCTCGCCCACCGTGTCTCCAGATGACAGACAGGTGTTTATTAATCACTATGAAATAGTGATGATACCAGGTGTTCGCGAAAACGTGAGCGTATCCTGCCCCAAATGTGGCACCCGCCATAAACAAAAGCTAGGTTAGACACAGCCAACGAGCCCTTTGACACTTCACAACACAGAAACAACCCAAGAGTGATATGGCAGCGCGACAATGCCAGACCACATGTTGGCAGTGTTGTACATCAGTATCTGACTAAAAAACATGTTAACATGTTAACCTGGTCAGTAAGATCCACTGATCAATTGAGCATGTTTGTGATGAAATGGGTTGAATAACGATCGTGACCTCATCAAAATCCACAAGCTGCTTTGCAGGACATCCAGCTTATAAAAATAAGTGAGTGAGTGAGTTAAAATTTAAAGTCACATCGGCAGTATTTCAGCCATGTCGTGACTAAGAAGGTTGTACGTATATCAATGAATAAAAACAAAGTTAGCTAATATACTTACCTGTCTGCAAAGGACAGTAAAACAACTAGATTATCACAGAAATGAATTTAAAACTAGTAATTAAATCTAAAATATGTCAACTATAAATGACAATACACTATAAAAACAGGCTATAGATTGCCATAGATCACCATACTAGGGACCATGGAGACTTACAGTACATTTGCTCTCTGCATGGGCCCTTGCTGGATTTACATCATCCCTTCAGCCGTTAGCAATTAGACAAATCTAGCCATACATTAAAAATATACATATTCTATGATTAAAAAATTGGAGAGTTTAAATTTACTTTGAATGCTTTGGGACTTACGTACCTTATAGAAATTAGCAAGGAATATTCTTTCTTTGAGATTGAGTGATTGATTGAAGAAAGTAGGCATTTATGAATGCACAACATGGACACACTCCCAACTGAGTGAAGAGTCGAAGAATATAACAAAATGAAAAAAAACCCAAAACCAACGGAATATACCAAAACGATAGGAAAAGTGAAGCGATCACCTGTTGGACATTTTCATAAGAGTTCTATACAGATTCAGCCAAACTATTAAATACACTTGTAAAAAGACAATCCATGATCGGTTTCTGAATGAAATAAACACTATGCGTACGTAATCTATACTAAAAACAGAATCCACTTTATGATTCGGACACTTGCTGAAAGGTTGTTTGAGCAGGGTTGCGACGTTCGAGGGTGTATGACGATAATCCTAATAACTATGGGAAGCGTTTTATACTCACACCCTGTCTGTGTTCTCTCAAAAACTTCAACTTCACACAGTGTAAGTCGGTCATTTTCCGACTGTCTGTCAAGACCCCGGATTCTGACATAACGCCCTTGGGCAGCACAAGAACATGATATATTTTCTGTTGCACCACCAGCCATTGGTCCATCATACATGGCACACAGGTGTGATGGAATCAGTGGGTTCTGGATGGGGTCATCTGGGAAGACCTCAATCTTCAAGTCATGCATTCGTTCACCTGAAAGATGACGGGATATTTTACTAATAATACCGAATATATTCACATCTTGTAATGCATTACCAAAATCAGTTCTTTGGGCAGGCCTTAAGTTACATTTTGTTTCGCAAAAATAAGAAAATATTTAAACTGAACTTGGTGAACACTCCAAAAACAAGGAGTGGAAATATAGCATCATGGACATGGTTGTCAAGTGGAAAAGCTGTATGTCGTGTAAACTTCACATTAAAACATACCAGCGAAATAGTCCCTTTGTATGAAGACAAAAAATGGTAGGGATCCTGCATCACATCAAGTGAAAATCATATTACAATATTGTTAAAAATGTAATTATGGTATCACAGTAAATAGTTGATTGTGTATGACATCATACTATACATTCTGTCGTCGGTAATTAAGAAGGTCCTGTTAAATCATAACTTCATTATAAAAAGAAGTAGAACCGAAGTACTAACAAGTTAACAACTGGGAAAATATTCCCTAATTGCATTGAAGTAATCATACATATTCAAGGGTAAGTGGATATAGCCTTGAGATTACAGTGTTTGCTCGTCATATTGAAGGAATGTGATATTTTACATATATATTTCAATATTCCAATATCCCTCAAAGAGCATGAAAGATCCTTACCACAACAATCCCCTCTGTTAGTTATAGTAATGTATTCCAATGAGAAGTCGCTTTGAAGGTCAACCATCCAGTAGGGTTGCATGTCCTGTATTTCGCTCTGCCAGCACGAGTAGTTGTAAAAATGTGAGTCTCTGTTGCCGTCTACTGCTCTGTCTTTGAAGTCTGTCAAAGTGGAAGAATTAGTTGGCTTACCCAAGGCTAGATTATTGAGGATACCTGAAAAAGATCATTTAAAGTTTAAGAACTTGTTGGGTATCCTGAAATAATTCAGCATATTAGTAAGTTTCATAACATCACACTTTTGGACTTATTGACACTGGTAGCCAACCGGAGTACAGAATTACGTCTCAGAGGTCGATAAAATACCTATGTTCGTGAGCACGAATCCCAGATGAGTGAGTGAATTAAAGGTTAGAGTGACATCGTCAGTATTTCAGCCATATCGTGACAACAAAAGATTTTCAGACACAGTATATACATGTATATACATCCAATTATAAAATGACAACTTATTTTTAAAATGGTCCTTCATAGTTAGTGATTTGAAATATTGATCTCTATAACATCTATATAACATCTCATGATATGACGGTGTGGATCATAACTCAATGACAATCACAGGATTGTAAAGGTCCAAACGTGATCATTTGCAGGTCTACATGTCAATGTGTCTCTCATGGGAGCAATACACCAAACAACATTAACATATCAGCTCTGCCAGACATCGAAATTCAATTTAATTAAATTCATTCACTGAAGTTTATCACCATGTACAACTGTAACGGTCCAAACGTATCATTTGCAGGTCTACATGCAACTAGTCGTTTCAATTTAATTAAATTCATTCACTGAGCTACGATTTCATTACTGATAAACATAAAGGTGTTATAGCATGCCGCTGACAGATTCCTTTCCTGAACATGGTAATAAAAGAAACAGGTCTGTTTCCTGAGATATGATAGCATATCGGTGAAACTCTTACACTAAAAAGGGATCCTTTCCAGTAACATTTGGGAAATACGCATAATAATTATTAGCTTTACCCGACTGTGCATTGACATTTAATATAAAATCTCATAATATAACGCAGCGCTGATGGAATTCCCAACCAAACACGGCCATCTGATGAAAAGTAATACGACTCTATAGCAATACAACATGAATGGACATTAAGAACAAAAGAGCTCGCTTCCAGAAAAATAGGTCACACTGCATACCAATTATGAACCTTTCCAAACATGAACATGGAACAGGTATTGTCCCAGCAAGATACAGATATATATATTTATGTGTGTCTGAAGATTATACCACCACCGCAATGACATACGTTTTCCAAACGAATTCCATATTTGGTCGAAAAACAATATATCTGGACTATGCCCCTTTATATGAACGTACCTGAAATTAAAGTTGCATTTGTGAGAAGTAGGACCGACGTCAGCAGGAACATAATTTCTCCACGACAGCACATCTTTGATAATTTCCGACAAAGGTATGGGCACTATTGGTGAGCTTAAGGATAGGACATGAAGATGAAGAAATCAATATCCTTGAACGTGTATGACGACGTGCATGACCACGGGCATTGATACCCTCTCTCTGTTTCTGTTCATTATATTTTTTCTTCTCGATTGCACACATTGATCTGATATTCGGGAATAATTGCTTTCCCAACAAGGATAAACAGGCGAAAAACAAAAATAAGTGTTTTCGAAAGAAAACGTTTGAGCTTACAAATGGACTGTTTGAATCAGATATGTTACATATTGGTGATACTCGGACCTGAGAATCATGTGATTTGGTGACTTTTGGCTGTTCCGCAATTTTCAACCAGTCGATAATTTGTTGGAATCGTCTTTCCTTTGTCCATGATTAATAGTTTTCCTGGAAGAAGGAAGAAGGTGACTGAAGCTGCATAATGACATTTTAGCACTAACTTTCCATGACTCCGTGTGTACCCAAAGAGAATCAGGATTTTGCTAAGAAGGTTGAAACACCGGTATAAACGTACCTGCCTATGTTACGGTAACGGTGTGTCAGGTACAACGAATGACACGAAGAGAGTGGACAACATGAAGTCCAACACTAATGAAGTACTGCGGGTTGAATACTATTAAAATGCATTAGGGGATAAGCAATTTAAAGTTATCACAACTATTGACTGTACATATTTTTAATGAAATAAACATTTCATCAGTGTAAAATGGATATTTAGATAAGCTTTGCCTCAGTCGTTGAGCATTGTAAGTGTTTTAAATCACTGGCCAAAGTGCCTACTGTCACTCGCGTCATTGTCCGTGAAAGGTGAAACTCATAATAAATCTGCTTCCTAATCAATCGACCAATGCCTCAAATTAGATCTCCGGAAAATGGAATATTTTGAACATTAGACGTTTTCTTTACACATCTGTGAAAGAGAACGCCCACGTAAGAAACCTTGTATCAAACATCGAGATTGAATTCCAGCTCTGTGATTGGATACTCCATGGTGATGACCAAAGGTCAGATTATGACGGACTACTTAATGGTCGTAATTTTCTTAATAAGTTAGTCGTGTTTTGTACGAAGTCCCCTACATCTGTGTCGAAACTTTATGTTTTCCGAGTTTTAACATAATTCGTAGGTATTATCTAGTTTTCATCATGATCCGGGTCTTGACAATCACCGGTCTGATGACGTCACAAATGACCGTTGTGTTATGTTTTAATTCGCAACAGTGACCATGGTAATGGACAAAATAATGTCGGTGATAAAACGGTACGAGTATGTTGCGTAAGAAACAGATTACTCCTCTCGTATCTAATATATATCCTTCGATTCCTTATTACGCTTTTGCTCGTTTTGAAAGAGCTATTTGTAAGATAAATATCACGTGTAGGCTTAGTTTCATGCCGCGCTGATAACTATATTAGTTACACCAAGGTGCGTGGGCATCAATTAAGAGAAAGTAACACTGAGTGATACAGTGGATCTCAAGGACAATCTTGAAATCGTGAACAGCATATTCATGCGTAACGAAGAGTTGCAAATCTATAAAGCTAAATGTGATACGCCGGAAAGCATCGAGTTTTCACCCACTTACATATCGTTTACCTTTACATATTTCAGCTATACATCTCGATGACGTTGACGTCCGGGGCCAACGACATCTTCGAGCGGAACGACGACTACAGTGTTGCCTTTGGTCTGTACTACGTCAACGTTACCAATAGAAAAGGGAATTAGCGTTCACAATACATGTACATCTCTTTTCGTTCCCCTACATATTGTTTACCTATCGTCACCCTTACATATTTCATCTTTATATCCCACATGGGTACAATGTGTGAACCCCATTTCTGGTGTCCCCTTCTGTAATATTGGTGGAATATTGCTAAAAGTGGCGTAAAACCATACTCACTCACTCATCTTTATATCGCCTAAGCCCCAACCACAACTTCGAGCGGAATGACGGCTACAGCAATGTGTCCAGTCTGTACTACGCCAACGTGATCGATTCAAAACGGATCCAAAACAATATGATATAGTCGTCTTCTTTGAGACAATGGATTATTGCATCTCGAACATAATTGTACAGCCTAGGATGAGGGACAGTTATCAATAGTATCTTAAATGAGGCCTTTATTGGATTTTGGAGTGTCATTATTCTCCTTTTCCAAGCATGTACTTTTTCAACATACACACACCCTTGAACCACCCACTAGTACTTGAGTTGATACTGCAGGACATTTGCATTTTGTCACAGAAACATTTCTCCATTAGATAAAGTTTGACGTTGAACACGTTACTGGTTTCATTATAGTCCGTTTGGGTTCAAATGAGAACGATGAATGATTACATAACTCGAAATAGGGATAAGTGCACAAAACATAAATAGACACATGGTCCTGAAACCTCTGTACCCAACAGGATTTGAAATATGACGTTTTATGATCGATCACGGAAAGAGTTGTTTAAGAAACCATCATGTAAGATTCTGCTACTTTCACGCTCGCACCGAGGGGTGACAAATGGCTGGTGGAACAGCGCCGGCACGCACTTCCGGTGCAACTGAGCACAGAAGGTGAGATGACCCCTACCAGTCAGGAAACAGCCGGATTATTTATATGTCCACTTTTCTGGTTTGGACCCTTTTTATCCTTTTGTAAAAACAATTAATTAATTTTGTTTAAGTTCACACTGACGGCCCATTCATTGAAAGTATCCAGTTGCTTTTATAGACCAATCACTGACTCTGAGAAGGACACAATGTCAGCAAACAGCAAAATAAAGTGTGTGAGTGTGGTTTCACGCCACTTTTAGCAATATTCCAGCAATATCACGGCGGGGAAACCAGAAATATGTTTCGCACAATGTCCCCATTTAGGGAATCGAACTCGGGTATTCGGCGCGACGAGTGAGCGTTTAAAGGAAGCGTTCATAAATTATAGGTGGGTGGGTGGGGGTGGGATGATGATGAGTTCAAGCGTGTCACTCATTTTGTTCTGGGGAGGTAGGAGGAGGAGGTGTCATCAATGTTGTACTCACAACATGGGGGCTCAGCAGTTTTGTACATAATAAATATAAAAAAGATATGCTTATAGATTATGGGAAGAGGAGGGGCTGTCATTGATTTAGTACATGACATGCAGGGGTAAATTACTTTGTACATAAATTTTAGGGGTGGGGGTGTGGGGGTAATTTTACATGCTTCCCCATAAAAGTCTTCATCACCCCCCGGCCATAACTTTTGGACGGTCCCTAACCACTAGGCTAATCCACCGCCCCTCGTTATAACGTTTTGGAATCAATGGTAGGCATTAAGCAAGTCAACCAGACTGACCACCGAACCTGTATGTCGTCTCTTTCTGAAAATCATTTCTTACATGGACCTTCACGGTTCAGTCAGATTTTGAGTTATGCAGAACCTCACTTTCCACTTTCCACTTTATGGAATCGTACCATTGAGAATGCATTGGATAATCCACCACTCGCTCAAAGGTTAACGCAATCTTAACTCTGAAGGAAAGATAAGAAACATCATGCAATGAAGAGACTATATTTATTTGATCAGATGTCAAAATATTTATACTCATTCTGGTTTTCAATTCAGGTGTGTGTGTGTGTGTGTGAGAGAGAGTGAGTGAGTGAAAAACCTTTATTAACTAAATCAATGACTTGTAATGCGATAATAAGAACAAAACACTTGTTTTTGACCACAAGATACTGAAATTACTCTTGACATAGATATCTCAAAAAACAAAAGCTCGCAATGTGTTGTGTTTGGCTCGTCTTTAGGAAAAATAATTGCAGCCGTAAACGAAAAATATCCTTCGTCACGTAGAAAATATAGGTGACGTTCCAGTTTAAACCAAATTAAGGAGTGAAACAAAAGTCACCTCATCCGAAATTTCCAGAATACAAAGTGTAACAGATTCTAAAAGAGCTTCTTGGACATCAGTAATAATGAACTACCAACCCTCAGTGGCTATCGTCCTGATGGGAAAGGAAGGTATTTTGAAATCACAAATGAAAAAAAAAATAAAACCGTTTCAGAAATATTGTAACGTGTTCGAGGCATTGCGGAAATGTTATCTTCCAGTCCTTTTCTCAACGACATAGGCGCTGGAAAAAGTAGAACCAGTCATGAGCGCTTGATGCATTGGCAGATCCCACTCTAAGCTCACAACCATGGGTGTTGTAGTTGTAGTTGAAGCCGATGCAGCTTCTGTTGTAGCTGCAGTAGGTGCTGCACTCAACTGCAGATGTGACATCAACTGGGACAACATTTCCGACGTATCTGGTTCCTACCAAGCGCTGAAGTTTGGTGTTGAAACCTATGAAGACAGTTAAAGAAAGAGTTCAACAAATACAAAAACAATGGTCTAATTCTTGTGTGATAGTTCGAGTAGAACGACAGCTATAGCAATGCTTTCGGTCTGTATTACGTCAACCTTACCGATCCAAAGCGGCAATTGCACCCCAAAAGGTCGTCAATATATTTCAGTAGTCTTATTCGTGTCAATGGATTCTTGCATCTAATGCACAATATTACAGCCTAGTTGGAAGAAGAATATGAAACAAAAGTCACCTCATCCGAAACTTCAAGGATATAAAGTGATTCTAAAGCATCTTATTACATCAGGAATAATGCACTATTAATGCTCCGTTTCTGCCGTCCTAATGGGAGAGGTGGACTTGATATTTTGCAACTACAAAAGAAATAACCCGAAATCTAGTCAGAAGCATTGTTTTCTGTTGTACAATGGGGCATTACGGAAATGTCATTGTGCATCATCAAGTCCTTTACTTAACGATATTGGCGTTATCAGAAATGGAACCAGTGGCAGATCCCACTGACAGCTCACAGCCATGGGTGTTGTAGTTGTAGTTGAAACCGATGCAGCTTCTGTTGTAGCTGCAGTAGGTGCTGCACTCAACTGCAGTTGTGACATCAACTGGGACAACATTTCCGACATATCTGGTTCCCACCAAGCGCTGAAGTAACATTCGTTTGTACTGGGTATAGGAATATTTTCTCGGTCTTTCTTTGAGATTGAGAAATTTCCATGAGAAGAACGTAGGCGTTCATGATGGACACACTCCCTACTGAGAGAAGAGTCGAAGAATGTCACATAGAAGTCTGGAATATGCCAAAACGATAGGCCAGATAAGAAAAGTACCTCTTGCTCTTCATAAGAGTTTTTCATAAGGGTTCTGGTCAGATTCAACCAGCAAACGTAGTACACTTCTAAAAGACAATCCGTGATCGGTTTCTAAAGGAAATAAACACTATTTTGAAGTCTATGCTAACAAACAGAATCCACTGTGTGATTCGGACACTTGCTGAAAGTTTGTTTGAGCAGAGTTACAGCGTTCGAGGGCGTATGACGATAATCCTTAAAACCATTGGAAGAGTTTTATACTTACACCCTGTTTGTGTTCTCTCAAATCCGAGAGCCTTGGATTCGGAAACTAGACTCATCTCAAACCAAATAACCCTTACAACTACGGAAAAGTGTTATACTTACACCCTGTTTGTGTTCTCTCATACACTTCAACTTCACACAGTGTTAGTCGGTCATTCTCCGACTGTCTGTCCAGACCCTGGATTCTGACATAACGCCCTTGGGCAGCGCAAGAACATGAAATATTTTCTGTTGCACCAGCAGCCATTGGTCCATCATACATGGCACAAAGTTGTGAGGGAATCAGTGGGTTCTGGACGGGGTCATCTGCGAAGACCTCAATCTTTAAGGCATGCATTCGTTCACCTGAAAGTTGCAGGGATTTATGACTAATAATACTTAATATATTTACCTCTTCATATATTTTTTCCTGCTTAATATATTTCTCTCTTAATATATTTTTTCCTGCGGACCTTGAGTTACATGTTGTTTCACGAAATATTTGAACTGATTTTGGCGAAAAGATGTCTCAAATAGATTAAAGTTAAAGTTAAATCTATACATGTAAGTTAAAAACACTCATCCAATCCATAGTTTGAATGTGCATTTCATCGTTATGATAAATGGAAGCAAGAATATTCATGAAAGGACTTGCATCCAAACTGTCTGACTTATAAAGTTGATATTAAAATGCTATGATCAAGATTACAGGCCCTAAATCTTCAGAAACAACGCTTCTGTTTTTATTCAAGTTTGGTTATTTCCCAGGGCTGGCACCATAAATGTGAAAGTAGTCTGTCATATCAAGAAGACTCATGAAAAACATGTGAACATCAAAACATTGTTCATACACTATCAGGTGACCGGCCTGTGGGTCAATGGTAATGCCTTATACCGTGTACACCTCACATCAAAATATTTGAGTTTACTAACGAAATAGTCCATATGTATGAAAGAGCAAAAACTAATTTATACTCACACGCAAAAGAAACGCAAGTCGAGTATAAAGTATACATGTATGTAATTTTCAACATTAAATACAAGAAATACCAACAGAGGCAGATGGGGGCAGATGGGCAAAACCTTTAGTGATGACATTTCGTTGGCTGCAAAGACTGATGACATCATTTAGTATTCGAAACTGAAAGGTTACACAGGTTCTGGTCAATAGCCAATATGTCAGTCAATACCGAATGTGACCACCATTAGAATTGATCACGGCCACACATCCCCTGTACACACCCCTGTACACACCCCTGAGTGGATCAGACGATTTGTGAAGGCCATAGGGATCCTTCTGCACACATCCAGAACAGCTGTGCGAGATTGATCGGCACTTGTAGGGACTGGTCGCACATTATGCGGACCTCATCCCATAAGTGTTCAGATCAGGACTGAGAGCTGGCCACGGCATAATATGGATGTTGTGTTGTTGGAGAAAGGTCATGGTAGCTCTTGCAACATGGGGACGAGCGTTATTCTGCTGGAATATATGTGTTGACGATGTTGTGCGAGAAATGGAACAACATGTGGTCTGATCACTTGGTCGATATAATGTTGAGCAGTGAGGCCATGTCTCCGACCTTGACCAACATTCTGGAAGCACATGGGTCCAAGTCTCGCATTAAGTCCAATCCCTGCCCAGATCATGACGCTAGGTCCACCCAATGCATCCCCTTCCAAAACATTTTCACCAGAGAAATGATCACCTCGACGACGCCAAATTCGGACTCTTCCATCTGCATGGGACACACAAAAACGACTCTCATCCGAGTAGATGACATGTCTCCACTCACGATGACGCCAATTTTGATGACCTTGTGCCCACCGAAATCGTGCTTGTCGATGCCTTGGTTGGAGAACGGGTCGACGTGCTGGTTGGCGACATCTGAGATTGTTGGAACGGAGGCGTTGGATCACAGTGTCCCGGCTAATGCGTCGATTGTGTGTTCTTATGGTGTCTCGAGCTGTTTGACTTGCAGTCAATCACGGATCTCGCTGGTGTTGACGGGTAATGTGCCTATCTTGTCGAGGGGTGGTGACCCTAGGACGACCGCTCCGAGGAAGGTAATCTGTGGTCTGTGTTGTGTTGTATCTATGCTGGAGACGGTAGATCGTGGTTATGTTTACGTTGAAATGACGGGCACCCTCTTGGACAAACTCCTCAGCTTTCAAACGTCCGATAGCCTGGTTTCTTGTAATTTCAGTTAAGCGTGGCATTGTTGAACAAGGAGTAAAAGGCCCATTTTTGGGGGACTGTCTCATACCCACTAAAGTTGGTGACAATTCTTGCATGTTCGATTTCACGAGAAATGTGTGCATGATGTGCATTGGTATGGTGCGTTTTGGTGATTGCTTCTTTTGATGTGTTTTTCTCGAAACGTCCTAAACGCGATAAAAATTATTGATAACACCATCAGGCTTCACTACATGTCATACACTCAGATCAATTTAGGGCTCCGAGTTTGTTTCTTGTTTGGATAAAAAAACGGGTGTTTCTTATGCGTGTGCGTAATATTTTAAGTGAACTTCGCCTTGCATTTGAATCATCATGGAAACTCCCCAAAACATTACAGTTGATATGCAGTATACCACGTTTTCACAGTATGTAGTTGATTTTGTACGGTATCATGAAACCATTGCTTCAAAACTCAGTCGTCAAACATTTAGCAGACCTACCTTTTTAAACATCACCCGAAAAAGAAATAAATTTGCACTAACAACATGTTAAAATAATCCATACCTGAATTGAATTTATCACACCTTCTTAAGGATAAGTTGGGGTAGCCCAGAGGTTAAAGCATTTGCTTGTCACGTTTCAAGTCCAAACTAGATACATTGCTTGAATCACTTTTATTCACCTCAAGAAAATAAGCTGATAATTCTACAGGTATATTTCTACATTTCTATATGCCTCAAAGATAGTCAAGTATCCTCACCACAACAATCTCCTCTGTTAGTTATTGTAATGTATTCCAAAATAAAGTCGCCCTGAAGGTCAACCATCCAGTAGGGTTGCATGTCCCCGACTTGGCACTCCCAGCACGAGTTCTGGAAAAAACGTGATTCTCTGTTGCCGTCGACTGCTCTGTCTTTGTTGCTTGCTAAAGTCGACGATTTAGTTGGCTTACCCAAGGCTAGGTTATTGAGGATACCTGAGAAAAAAGAAGGGACATGATCGCTGAATTATTGGATGTCCTGAAAACGATTGGGCATATTAGTTAACTTTCATGGGAACTTGTCAACTTTATAAGAACCCCGTTGTTATGTGTAGGATAAAACACTCCTCCTCGGTTTTGGTTGAGAATGTAAAACCTGAGGGGAAGGAAATCCCGAGGGCGCGTTATCTAACTTATAAACCGTCTAAGACAACACTTATTTTCAATTTGGGCATGTACTGAGTAGAACAACATTGATGGAACAGCCCGCAAATGATGGAACAGCCGGTGTCAACTTGGATGCGACTGGCAACGCGCAATGCTCGTGCTCTGCACGCGCTACCCGTGTCCTGCACGTGCGCTGCCCGCAGTACGTGTCGTGTGAGAAACACATGGTTCATACTGACAAACAATCTCATTCCTCACAGCGATCCTTCGTAGCGTAGTGGATAAAACCGCCAAGCTAGAGAGCGATGGGTTGCGGGTTCGAAACCAGTTATCGCCACTGAATATTGGAGGTTTTCAATAATTAGATATTTTACGATCAGTCATAGCAAGACAAAGTTGTATCAGTCATAAATAATGGTCATTTCAAAACCTCATCAGGGTATGAGGTTTTACAACGACCACTGTAAAACTTCGTACCTCGTATGAGGTTTTACAATGGTCATTGTAAAACCTCCTGCAATCGTAAAACCTCTACCGAGGTTATTCTATAATGCGAAGCAACTGCAAGAACAATAGACAACATTGGCCATAGGTTTATAATCAAGGTTAGACCACAGGCGACTTAAGCTGGCTGTAAGACTTATTGGATCGCATGGCCAGGTTGATTTCGTGTAATCATAACCAGACGGCAGATCTTAACCACAATGCCAATCACGACATTGTTAAAGTCCAAACGTGACCATTTGTAAGGTTACGTCTCAGTGTATACAGGGGAATAATTCAGAGAACAACAGTAACATTTTATCCCTGCCAGACATAGGAATTCGATGTAATTACAAAGTACAACTGTATGTTGCAACGAGTCAAATAGGCTTGATATTTCACTGTGATAAACAGTAAGGTATTATTTCATGTTCCTTCTGAACATATACAAATTCCAGAAACAGGACTGTTCCCTTTAATATAATAGAACATAAATACCAGAAACATGATTGTTTCCTTTAATATAATAGTACATAACATAACACTAATGAATCTTTCTCAAGAACGCCTCCAGATACAGAGGGGCTTTAACTCAAAATGATATATTAACAGTGGACATCTTACACAAAAGGATCCATTTCCTGTTCAATGTGGGAAAAAGAGAATCTCACCCAAGTGTCTACTGATATCAATATTATATCAACACAAGTTGATAAAGTTACAAATATCCGAGGCTTGCCGAGGATATTTTTACCTTTATCAACGAGTGTTGATATAATTGATATCAGTAGACACGAGGGTGAGATTCTATTTATCATCATGTTTATCATGACGTCATAGCATTTTCAGGGCATTGTACAAAATCTGCTGTCAAAACGATATCTCCTAGGAGATATCATATGATCTCACACAAGCGATATCTCCTGTGGAACACAGTTTTGGATGATAAATATGCGTTTATGGACTTGGTACACAACTATGCATTGACATTAAACAATATAACATCTAACAAAAAAGCCAACGCTAATGGATTTCCCTATCGAAACAGGGTCATCTAATGCAAAGTAATAAGATACTATAGTATAATCACATCAATAGACATAAAGAACAAAGGAGATACGTTCCAGAAAAATATACTAATATTACATAACAGTAATGAACAAGGCCACACATGAACACTGAAAGGTCTTCTTCCAGTTAGATGCAGAAATATATATTTATGTGTCTGACGATTATACCACTACCACAATAACAAACACTTTCCAAACGAATTCCATATTTGGTCAAAAAACAATATATCTGGACTATGTCCCGTTATATGAACTTACCTGAAATTAATGTTGCATTTGTGAGAAGTAGGACCGACTTCAGCAGGAACATGATTTCTCCACGATAGCGAAACGTGAAATGTTTTTGAGAAATATGCACACTTTAGGTAACCTAAGGGATGTGACGTAAAGATAAACAAATCGATATCCTTGAACTTATTGATCATATGCATGACTCCATACATTGATACTCTGTATTTGTTTATGGCCTCAATAATAAAGCATTGTTTTGTTCTGACTGCACACATTGATCGGACCATCAAGACTAACCGTTTTCTTTAAAAGGATAAACAGAAATAGAAACAAGAAGTGTTTTCGAAGTAAACGTCTAAGCTTACAAACGTAGATCTCTGTCTGATATGCTGCAGTGTGGTAATGCTTAACCCTGGGAATCCTGTGTTTGACTGTCCTCTCAGTTTCAACTAGTCGGTATTTAGGTGAAATAATACTACCTTTGTCCAAAAGGGATGAGTTTCATAAATAAAGACATTGACGTTGGAATTCTGCAGAAAGTTCATTGTTGCACGTGCAGTATGAGGCCGGGCGTTGTCTGGTTGAAAAATCTGTGTCTGTTGGTCAATAATCGGGAGAAGGTGAGGCTGTAATACGTGGTTGATGTAACGTTGGGCTGTCAGGTTCCCCTCAACGATCACCAAGTCTGATTTCTGGTTGTATGAGATGGATCCCCAAACCATAACGCTTTCTCCGCCAAATCTGTCCCCTGTCGGACGCAGATGGGCGCAAAACGTTCATGACGTCTCCTATACACACGTTTTCTTCCGTCGTGATGTTGCAAAAGAAAACGGATTCATCAGAAAACCAGATGCGCCTCCAGTTTTGTAAAGTCCATATCCTTACGTTGTTGCACCACCTGAGTCGTCGGCGGAGATGTAGGGGCGTAGTACAGGTCAAACAACTGGTCTACAGGCACGTAAACCAGCTTCTTTCAGACGGTTCCTAATCGTTTGAGCTGACACTCTCCTCATATTGGGCAAAAACAGTTTCTGACGTTAACGCTGCTTGTAGGAAACAGGGGACACCAGAAATTGGTTTCACGCATTGATGACCTGAACCATTGGACTACTCCACTGCCTCGCAAAGAATGAGCACGTATAGCAGCCCTCTGGAGCAGTTCTAAGTCAGTAAACATCAGAACCAGCTGAAATCATTGTAATCATGTAAGTATCGAACTCTGACGTTCGGTGTAACAAAAAAGCGAGTCTACCCAACCGCCCATATGTGATAAAGCGGATTAAATGTAGAAATCACTGCAATCGCATTTTAGCAATAACTCTTCATGGCTCCGCGTGTACCCAAAGAAAATCAGAAATGCACTCAGAAAGTTGAAACACGGGTATGTTAACGTTCCTCTCAACGTTACCGGTAACCGTGTGTCAGACAAGTGAGGTACAACTGATAACCGGTTAGAGCGGAGTACATCAAGTGCACTACTACTGAACTACTGAAAGGTAATTATGAACCATATGCGAGATGAATACTTTTACAAAAGCAAGGGGATATTTAATAAATACATATCACAACTATTGACAGTTCATGTTTTTAATGAGATAAATATTTTAACAGTGTAAAAGGGATATCTAGATAAGATATGCCTTAGCCGATGAGTATCGTGAAGTTTTTTAGATCAATGGCCAATGCGCCCTACGTCCATCGCGTCATTTACCATGAAAAGTGAAACTCATAATAAATTCTCTTCCTAATCAAACGACTAATGCCTCAAATTAGATCACCGAAAAATGGAATATTTTGGACATTAGACGGTTTCTTTACATATCTGTGAATGAGAACACCCACGTAAGAAACCTGGCATCAAACATCGAGATCGAATTCCAGCTCCGTGATTGGATACTCCATGGTGATGACCAAAGGTCAGATTATGACGGACTACTTAATGGTCGTAATTTTCTAATTAACTTAGTCGTGTTTTGTACGAAGTCCCTTACATCTGTGTCGAAACTTTATGTTTTAATATAGGTTTTTAGGTCTTATCTAATAATCACTGACAATCACTGACCGGATGACGTCACAAATCAACAGTAATCATGGGAATGGGCAACAAATGTCGGCTCCATGCTAAAATTGTGCGTAAGAAACATATTACTGCACTCGTCCTTGCCAACATATGTATATACTAGCCACATAAAGAAACTGTGCATTGTCAAAATATTATCCCAGTTGATAAGTACGATAACAATGTCAAAGGTACATATAAACTTTAATGGAGGGATCATGAGACCATAACAAGTCGGGAGAATTTCAATTGAAAAGTCAATCACAATGACGTCACGAGTCCACAAGCGGGACAGGGGTCAAACGACCATGTCACAAGCTCAATAACGGGTATGTCCACCATCGGCATTGAGAACAGCAGTGCATCGGCGACGCATAGAGCCTATCAAACGTGCAAGGAAGGCTTGTGGGATGTCACGCCAGATTCTCTCAAGTTCTGTTGCAAGGTCAAGGACGTTATCTGGCGGATGAGGAAGACGGCGTAGACGTCGATCCATTTCGTCCCAAACATGCTCTATCGGGGAGAGATTCGGTGAATTTGCAGGCCAAGGCAGTAAGTCAATGTGGTGTTTGAAGAAATCCATAGCAACCCTTGCCGTATGAGGGCGGACATTGTCCTGTTGGAATGTTAACCCAGGGCCATGACGTTGCAGAAAAGGAATTGCCACAGGTCGAAGAATCTGATCCCTGTAGCCCACACCAGTTAAGTTGCCCTGAACAATCACCAAAGGAGTTCTTTGGCGTGCTGTTATTCCACCCCAAATCGTCACGGAACCACCACCAAAGCGATTCCTCTCCAAGACACAGGCCTGTGCATAACGTTCTCCCACGCGTCTATAGACACGTTGACGTCCATCACTATGGGAAATGTTAAACCTGGACTCATCTGTAAAAACAACATTTCTCCACCAAAACAAGGGTCTGCGGACATGACTTCGGCACCACGTTCACCCTTATCCATATGCCCTGTCTTGGCGTTGTCACACGTGGACGTCCAGAACGTGGCCGATCGATGACGTCATTTGTGTTCTGATAGCGTCTCACCAGTGCAGAAATGGTGTTCCGGTGTCAGTGGAAATGTGCAGCCACTTGTCGTTGAGACATTCCCCTACGGACCATCCCAATGGCCTCATGACGTTGTGCAGACGTGAGCCTTGGCACGCTATGCGTTTCAATAGCCGTTTAATTTTTTGAACGATCGCAAGGGCAGGGATTGAGCTTTCCAAAGTGACTGTATTGTGTGGTATTCATTTGCTCTGTTTCTCTTTCCTGGAATGCACGTGCAATAACGTATTGCACGTCTCAAGGACGAACCCACTCACGTCACAGAACGTGGCACGAGCAAGAATGTTGAATACATGTCACTAATCTCTGAGTCTAAATCCTTATGTGTCTACACAGGTTTGATAAATTTAGATTTTAAATTTTTGTATGCACAGTTTCTTTATGTGCCTAGTATATATATATATATATATATATAAGAGAGAGAGAGAGAGATAGAGAGAGAGAGAGAGAGAGAGAGAGAGACACACACACACACACACACTGCTTTTTGTAAGATACATATCACATAGGGGAAAGTAGCACTCAGTTGTGATTCCAAGGATCATTATCTCGAGTACAATCTGGAAATCGTGAACAGTATATTCATGCATCACGAAGAGGTGCTAATCTATAAGGCTAATTGTGATCCTCCGAGCCACATCGCTTTTCATCCCACCTATATATCGGTGACCCTTACATAATATTTCAGCTACAAATCTCGATGACATTCACATCCGTGGATACATGGCCAAAGCCTTCAACGACAGCTTCGACCAGAACAAGTGCTATAGCAATGCTGCTTTTGGTCTGTTCTACGTCAACGTTACTGATCAAAAACTTTATATTATAGTACACGTATTCGAGACAATGGATTCTTGCATCTGGAACATACTTCTACAGCTTAGGTTTGTCGTCACCCGGAACGAATGATTGATATTATCTTAACTGATAGCCTGTATCGGATTTGGGAGTGCCTTTATTCTCCCTTTCAGAGTATGTATGTCATATGGTTTCCGACATACATACACCCTAGAATCACCTATAGTACCTGGGTGGATACTGCAGGACATTCGTATTTTGTCACACAAGCAATTCAACAATACATGTGGATAAAGTTTCACGTTAAACACGTTACTGCTTTGTTTAGGAAGAGTTTGTTTGTTTTTAAGGCTGCTCAAACCAAATTCCAAGCTGGGATAATTAATCAAGTCTAGACCAGACCAGTGATTGACATCATGAGCATGGATCTCCGCAATTGGTAAACGATGACATTTATCAACCCTGTCAACGAACCTGAAGGCTCGATCCGGTTTGTCGTCAAGCATGGGTTGCTGAAGATAATTGGAATCCGGACCTTCACGGTCAGTGTTACAACAATAACACGGGCAAATAGAAATATTTCAAAGAGAAGAGGGCAGTTTAATTCTTGTGCATCGGGAAAAGCATTATGGAAAAATACATATTTTCGTCGTGCTGTCATGCCTTTAGTTTTAACCCGTGAAGGTCCAGGTTAGAATGAACCTTCAGTAACCGATGCTTGTCGTAAGAGACGACTAACGGGACCGGGTGGTCAGGCTCGCTGACTTGGTTGACACATGTCATCGCATCCCAATTGCGCAGATCGATCACTCACTCACTCACTCCTTTAGTTTTTGTAAATTAAATTTAGTCGACCACCCTTGTGTCGAACTTACGGTTGTCCCGAAGTATGGGACAGATATATGGTAATAATATGGGACGGATATATGGTAATAGGGACGGATATATGGTAATAGGTACGGATATGTGGTAATAGGGACGGATATATGGTAATAGGTACGGATGTACGGCAATAGGGACGGATATATGGTAATAGGGACGGTCTGAAAGTAATCGAGTCTGGACCAGACAATCCAGTCATTGGCATCATGGAAATCGATCTACGGATTTGGGAAACGATGATGTGTAGTAAGGAAGTCAGCGAGCCTGACCATGCGAACCTGTTAGTTGCCTCTTACGACAGTTTATGAAGATCAATTCTAACAGGGACCTTCACGGGTCATGTAGGTTTTGAAATAAGCTTGACATATTATGCAAGTCCCCATCGGCCGCTGTATGGAAGGAATCGTACCAATATGGCAGCATCAGATGATCACACATTCACTCAAACGTTAACATGTTTAACATAAAAGTTCTAGCTGACGTCCCAGTTTAAACCAAGTTCAGGAATGAAACAAAAGTCACCTCGTGTGTAAATAAAAGGTGTTATTGATTTTTAAAAAAGCTTTCCGACCATCAGTAATATGCGGTTTACTCCCATTAGTTAGACATCCCTAATGTCAGACACTGGACTTGGGATTAATTAGGGCAACACCCATATATAAATGTAAATTTCCCAATTGGATATTTCAACCAGTTAGTTGAACCTAAGGAAAACTGTTATTGTGTATAAATATCTTGGAGTTATTTTTGATAGAAAATGTTCTGTCAAATTATCTATATCAAATCTCTGTCACTAAAGCCATGTATTTTGTTTAACGCAGAAGTCGAATGTTCAACTTTATCAATACAATGTCAACTATATCTCTTTGATTCAATTGTGAAACCAATCTTGTTGTACGGTTGTGAAATTTGGGGATATGTTAATTTGAAACAAATTGAAAATGTACATAATATATGTTTTCTGAGAAAATTATTACCTGTAAAGAAAAGTACCCCATTGTATATGCTTCATGGTGAATTAGGTAAAGTCCCACTGAACGTTTTGGTCTAAATTATTTACAAACAATTCATCTAAGTTATCTTCAATATTTTATTCTATTGTATATATCTTCAAAATGAAGGTATTCACAGCTGTAGCTGGATTTCATGCGAAGAGAATATTTTTATTAACATTATGTTATGTGTGGCTTTCACAATCTCAAAATAAAGCTCATTCAATTTTAAATGCCAGTGCTATTCAAATGAAAAGTCAAACACATTCTATTTTGAAATCTCGATTTGAATTTGAAAAATGTCTAGCGTCCTTTCATGTACCCTATAACAAAGTTATCCCCTTACTCCATTTTCGTACTTCATGCCACCATTTTCCAGTTGAAAAAGGAAGATGGAAGAGGATACCGATAGATGAAAGAAAATGTAAATTATGTTGTATGAGTGATGAGGGTGATGAGTTTCATTATATTCTTAAATGAACATATTTTAGAAAGAAAAATAAATGTTTATAACTTAATAAATCACTCTTTTCATGTAAAAATATATATGTTATGAAAAATCTCAGTAATTTCTGAAAATATATCATGCAAATTATAAAATCTTCCGGCTTACTACTATTCCGCTATAATAGTATCATTTATTGTCATTTATACATCGTATGCCGATGATATCGGCCTGAGTGTAATAAAGGGGATCTTCCCATGGGAAGGGGTCGTCCCACTGTCCGGTCAGGTAATCCGATGTAATCCGGATTAAGTGTTGCGCTGGAATTGCTGGCCCGTTATAGTCAGTTTTAGTGAGCTCAGTCACTTGCCCATTGAGTGAACATTGTTCTACTGATAAGGTGACATGTTATTAGTATGACGAATTCACTGAATGGGGTATAAGTAACAGATGAATTTGCTTTCTGTCACTGCAGTCTGTCGGCACATCAAACAAACCGGACAGGTGGGACCTTCCCATCCACCTAGCCCTATTATATAGAGATTACGAAACGAGCGTCTGTCAGATACCATTTATCTTACAACGAGTTATTTAAAAACGTATTATTTGGATTCAATGAACCAGTCAAGTGTGATTAACACCTAACACAACAGGTGTTAGGTCAAACTACATACCCATAAACTAGAGTCAAGGCCAAATATTTTGATACATGGAGTTTTAATATATACAATTAACACAACTTATGTTTCGTTTGATGAATTTAGGATAATTATCTTAAAAGGACATACAAAATGAACATACATAATTTCACATAATCACACATACATCGAATATATTACCAATTACTTTATGCATGGACATTAGTGACAGAATTATCTTATATATTTTCAATATCAATAACCGGTCAAATAACCGATTAGGTCAAGGTACTCTTCGCACAAGACATCCTTCTTTCTGGCAGCATCTCCAGTGAATAGACGCCAGGTTTCTGGTTTTGACACTAACTAAACTTGTGGAATCAAACGAGCTATGTTAGCAATCTGAGCATTCGCCATGATTAAGTGGCATTTGCTTCTTTTAACATCATATATATACTGGTGCTTTCTTATTTGTGTTCTATTTGTTGAATATACAAAGTGATTATTGATTGATGTCAACTGATAAGCAAGATTGAGAGCAAACACACAAAGTCGATTAAGTGTTCACCCATCAAAACTAATTGCTGTCAACGTTTATTAATTGAACTGTTATCAATGATCTCACCTGCACCAGTTTTATATGCTTCCATATATAAGCTTGAGTATGAATTCGAATTAGTTAAGTGATAGGTCCAATTTGTTTAGTATTCAACAACACACCATATGTATTCAAGTACATGTAACTGATTTGTATGGTATTTGTAAGCTGATTTTAGGGTACTGCATTGTGTATGCCAGATGAAGACCCTGTGCTCACCTTTTGGCACCAACTGACTGACTGACTGACTGACTGAGTTTAGTTTTACGCCGCTTTTAGCAATATTCCAGCAATATCCCGGCTGGGGACACCAGAAATGGGCTTAACACATTGTGCCCATGTGGGGAATCGAACCCGGGCCTTCGGCGTGACGAGCCAACGCTTTAACCACTAGGCTACCCCACCGCCCCTTTTGGCACCAAAAATGTAGGGGTTACAATTTTATGGATATAATTTCATATATAACTTTCTACATCTACGCCGTGGCTGGCCAAGTTAATCCTAATCCCTAATAGATAGTGTTACTTAATATAGGTCTGCGTGAGCGGAAATAACCCTAATAAAGTTCTGTTCAGTTACTTATTTTATGGGTCATTCCTATTTCATTAAGAGGTAACAGGCAGGGGATTAGCTGATAAATGGGAGGATACCATCTATGTGTTGGGGAAAACACAGAAGAAAAAAATGTACAAGCTAGTCAGAAGCATCGTTACGTGTTGTACAATGAAGGTATCGCATAAATGTTATTGTGCATCATCCAGTCCTTTTCTCATAGGCGTTGGATGAAGTGGAACCAGTCAGTAGAGCTTGATGCAATGGCAGATCCCACTGACAGCTCACAGCCATGGGTGTTGTAGTTGTAGTTGAAGCCGACGCAGCTTCTGTTGTAGCTGCAGTAGGTGCTGCACTCAACTGCAGATGTGACATCAACTGGGACAACATCTCCGACATACCTGGTTTCGACTAAGCGCTGAAGTTTAATGCTCAAACCTGTGAAGACAGTAAGGAAAGAGCTTAATAAATACAACAAAAATGAAGAATTAGCATATACTGGGTATACGACTTAAATTTAATTATTTTTACCCCGATCTCAGGCAATCTCACTTTCTGACGTCACTAAAATTGCTTCGTCAGACAGTCCGATCGTATGCATCGAACCCAAATTCGTTTATTCGCTTTCTTATGACATGCATAGACAGAGTCACTGTATGATTCGGACTCTTGCTCAGATTGTATGTGCAAATTTACAGCGCTCAAGGGCGTATGTAGCTCTAAGACATGCGAGGTGCGTCCAGGAATTTGATTATCATTGATTGACTGAACCAGTTCCCTGCTTTGATTTGGACCTGATGTCCCTTGTTTTTTCCCAGATGAACACTTGTGTTCAAGGCACAATTTCACACATTTTCGACACTATTTTGGCCTATATTATATTATACTAGCCGTCATTAATAAAGGGTCAAATGATATATAGCACATGTAAAGAAAAGTTTCTCAGAAATAACAGAACTAAGACTGTTATCATAATGTTTAATGGGTTGACAAACGGGACACACCGTGACATACACACAGTTCAAACAGCACTGGTAAACATCATTTGTATACTAGACAATCCCACCAAAAATGAAAATGACAAACATTAAGCACTCGGTCCTTCAATATCTTGTTTACCCTCCTCGCGCGTCCAAGACACAGGTGCACTTGTTCTTATGCTCCTCCAAGTTCATAAAGAAAGCTTGCGGAATAGCATTCCATTTCCCTACTAGAGCTCTGCGGAGTCATGGGAGATGCACTGGTCTGGGTTACGTGTGTACACACGTCGGCCGAGTTCACCCCAGGAATGCTCAATTGAGTTAAGGTCTGGCGAGATGGCCACTCCATTCGCCCTTCACCCTGCTGCTTAAGCAATTCCGTGACAATCCTCGTCCTATGAGGCTTAGCGTTGTCGTCTTGCAGTAAAGCAGGTAAAGATTACCGTCGACCACGTGCAGTGGAGTACGTCCAGTTGGAGTAATACCTACCCAAATCATGACCGACCCTACCCCCAACTCCCCGCGCCAAATCGGTTATGCTTGGCAACAGTTGCATCTGTGATTCGCCCTCCATTGCAACGATAAGTCTTCTGCCGATCATCATGAAAGTACAAATTGAATCTGGTTTCATCAGTGAAGAGCACACGAGACCATTGACGTTGATCTGATCAGCGGCCGTGATGTCTGCTCCATCTCAAACGCGCCTGTCTGTGACGTGGTGTTAGTGGTAGACGAAATGCAGGTCGCCTACAGTGGAGTCCGGCTGCCCTTAAACGTACACGAACGGTGCTCCTGGATACCCTTACATTGCTAACATGGAAGTGTTCTGTCTGAAGATCTGCTGCGTTAAGGGATCTCTCACGTAAAGTTGTGTTAATCATGTGCCTATCAATTCGGACTTTTGTGGCTCTGGGCCGCCTGGTCTACGTGACCCACAGACCCACTGGTTTGAAATCTCTGCCATTGTCTACCAATACCTCTGACACACATTAAAGCGGACATCAACCTGCCGCTGAATTTGACCAGATTCCAAAAGGCCTATAGCCTTACCCCTTTCAGCAAGTGTCAAAAACAGCTCATTTTCAGCTGCAATTTCAAACAGGTAACTGAACAGTGAACGACAGTGAAGAAGCATCAATGCATGTGTATTGTCCTCCACTTTCCACGAATAGAGTGACTTGCACGTGCAAACCATTGACATTAAGTTGCAGGTGGATTTTCATATTGACAATTTGAATCAAAAATGTGTCATTTGTGAGGTGAGGTGAAATTGGGTTTAACGTCGTGCTTGAGAATATTTCGCTCATATGAGGACGTGTGTCATTTGTAACAGAATGAACGTAATAATGACATTTCAACGGCCTGGTGTGTTTTTCCATACTGTTAAGAAAGTTTGTAAAACATTCAGTTGTATATATTTCAAACAGAAACGAAGATTTTACTACTTTTATGAAATAGCTTGACCCTTCATTAATGACGCCGAGTATATATTGGGGCATATGCTCTCACGTTTGCTTCTTATTGATGCAATAAAATACTTATTATCCCTTACGACTTGACTGCAATCGATAATTGAAACGTCGAGGGGAAAAGCAGCTTCCAAACAGAGAACACTTGCCATATATTGAATGTAAACAATTGCTACGTACATCAACAACTGTCCCACGCAGTATTGTCGGTGTTTGCCGAACGCGTATGTTTTTGCGCCAGACATAGGTGTCGTTTTGTCTGGGACCGAGTTCTGTCTCCAAAGAAGTTATAGTATATTCGTTAAAAGGGTTCCAAGGGACATAACTCTATGGGCTTCGCTTGAAATAATGCTAGGCTGGTAGAGGGCGCTGGAGTCGATATAATGCAACGTTATATTAATTCATTCGAACTTTTTAATTCAATGTTGTAATCTAAATACGTTATTTTAAAACTAAATTATGTGGTAGCTTCCCTGAGGGCTGAAAGTTAGTATTGTTGATAGAAATGCATTATTTATTTTTAGAGAAGTGTGATGTGAAATAGTGCCTGTGTATATGAAGGGCAACAAAGGTGGGGCAAGATATGGTCGCCTTTTCCCAAACTGATGTAATCAGCACCATTTGACCATGCTTACAAGAACCTTGGATTCAGCAAATAGACTTATCTCAAACCAAAGAAGCCTTATAACTATGGTAAATTGTTTTATACTTACACCCTGTTTGTGTTCTCCCATACACTTCAACTTCACACAGTGTCAGTCGGTCATTTTCCGACTGTCTGTCAAGACCCCGGATTCTGACATAACGCCCTTGGGCAGCACAAGAACATGATATATTTTCTGTTGCACCAGCAGCCATTGGTCCATCATACATGGCACACAGGTGTGAGGGAATCAGTGGGTTCTGGACGGGGTCATCTGCGAAGACTTCAATCTTTAAGTCATGCATCCGTTCACCTGAAAGTTGGAGGGATTTTTTACTAATATACTCATGCCAATAATGGTTGTCACCCCCAGCCTAATAAAATTGAAGGGGGTGACAAAGATTATTGGCATGGGTATAATACCGAACATATTCACCTCTTTGACTGGATTGGCAAAAATCGACTTTCGGTTTGTGTGAGTTTATTGGAGTATGAACCTTCATCGAGTGAGTGCCAAACTGTATGAATACCCAATTTTATATAGTACGTATCAAGCACCAACTGTATTGCTGAAAAAAAACAGTGAGCAAAAAAGGCGTTGCTCTGCAGGAAAAAATGCTGTTGTTGGAAGTTAACATAAACATTAAAATAAGTACACCAATAGATGAAAATGTGTCTTACAAAGTATGCCAGTTAGTCACAGTGACAATGTGTGGTATTACATTTACATCAAATACAGCTTGTCAAAATGACCGATTCGATAGATGTGTCTCGAAAGATGTCCAAAATTATCCTTGAATTGTGGCAATTACACATTTTATTCATTATTTAGCCGATTGTATTGATCATGCTGTGGGGTTCCCCAGGAATTTGGAAGTAGAACATCATTCTGTCATTTCAAGATAACAGTCTCATGAAAAACATGTGAACATCAAAATATGTCGTTCATACTTATGATCGTAAACTCCATATGACTGGCTTGTGGTGCAGTGGAAAAGCTGTTTTTCGTGTAAACCTATTTTAAAACATATTTGACATTACCGACGAGTGAGTGAGTGAGTTAAAATTTATTTCAGCCATATTGTGACTTAAAAAAATATAAATTAACAATAAACACAGTTACATTATAAAACACCTGTCAACGAAATTAAGGACAGTAAAATAACTAGATTATCACAGGAATAAATTTAAGACTAGTAATTAAATCTAAAATATTTTACCTATAAATGACAATACAATATAAAAACAGGCCATAGATTGCCAACAACTGAAGGTAGATCACCATACTAGGGACCATGGGGACTTACAGTACATTTGCTTCCTGCATGGGCCCTAGATGGATTTACATCAACCCCTCAGCTGTTAGCAATTTAGATATATCTAGCCAATAGCCATACATTAAAATTACACATATTCTACGATTAAAAAACGGAAAGTTGATATTTACTTTGAATGTTTTGGGACTTACGTACCCTCTCAGGAGGACAATAATTTTACAGTACTTTACCCCCCCTCGAGGAGACATTACCGACGAAATAGTCCGCATGTATGAAAGAGAAAAGAGACAGGATGCTGCATCACAAGGTTAAAAGTGTGGTAATCACACGCTGTCGTCAGCAGTTTCAATCGATAACTTCATCCAGAAAAGAAATATAACTGCAGTTTCAATCGATAACTTCATCCAGAAAAGAAATATAACTGAAGAAGCACTAACAGCAATGCAAAATAATCATAACTGAATTGACGTAACCACACATACTTGAGGGTAAGTGGATTCGTTCTGAGGTTGTTTTAATCCCACCTAGTCACCTCAAGAAAATAGGCAGCGGCTGATAATTCTACAAATATACTTCAATATCCCTCAAAGAGGGTGAGGCGTTCTTACCACAGCAATCCCCTCTGTTAGTTATTGTAATGTACTCCAATAAGAAGTCGCTTTGAAGGTCAACCATCCAGTAGGGCTGCATATCCCCGGCTTGGCACTCCCAGCACGAGTTCTGGGAAAAACGTGATTCTTTGTTGCCGTCGACTGCTCTGTCTTTGGTGTTTGTTAAAGTCGAAGAATTAGTTGGCTTACCCAAGGCTAGATTATTGAGGATACCTGAGAAAAGAAACAGGGACCAGACATTTGAACTTGTTGGGTGTCCCGAAACCGATTGGCCATATTCATAAGTTCCATTTTGTTATTCAGGGACCCGTTTCACAAAGCTATCTTAGCGCTACTACTGTCGTAAGCATACAGTATAGGAGGTACGACGGTCGTACCCCACGGTAGCTTTGTGATACAGGCCCCAGGGTTAGAATTCAAGCGATTTAAGTTGGTCGTAAGACTTAAATGAGTGAGTGAGTGAGTTAATATTTACAGTCACAACGGCAATATTGCAGCCATGTCGTGACTAAAACAAGTTTAAATTCGCCATAAATACATGTAAATTATAAAAAGACAGTAAAACAACTAGATTATCACACTTGTGAATATAAAACTAGTATGTACATTTCAAATGTTTCTACTACACAAGACAACACAATATATAAACAGGCTATAGATTGCCATCAACTGAAGGTAGGTCACCGTACTAGGGACCATGGGGACTTACAGTACATTTGCTTCCTGCGTGGACCCTAGCTGGAATTACACCATCCCTTCAGCTGTGGGCAAGTTTAGACTATCTAGCCATAAATTAAAATAACACAAATTCTACGATTAAAACTCTGGCAATGATAAATCTATATTGAATGCTGTGGTCTTACGTAACCTCCTGGACGTAAGACTTAAAGGATGAGATGACCAGGGTCGGTACTTTGGTTGATTGCGAGTCATTGTAACCAAACGGTGTAGATCGTAACTAATCTATGTCAATCACAACATTGTAATATTCCAAAAGTAAGCATTTGCCAGGTTACATATGAATGTATTTTACAGGGGAGGAATTCGTAGATCAACAGTAACATATTAAATCCGTCAGACATGGGAATTCAATTTAATTACTAAGTGCAACCAGTCGATTTCATTACTAGTAAACAGTGTAAGGTATTATAGCTTGTCACTGACAGATTCCCCTCATGGACATGGGTAATAAAAGAAACAGGACTGTTCCCTGTCAAATAATAGAATTTAACTTATTAACACTGATAGCCAACCAGAGTCTAGAATTATGTCTCTGAGTTTGCTCAAATCCCCAAGATTGAATCCAAATGAGCAGGAGGCGGTGGGGGTAGCCTAGTTTGCTCGTCACGCGGGACACCCGTGTTCGCTTCCCCACATAGGTGCAGAATGTGAAGCCCATTTTTAGTGCTCCCCAGTGTGATATTGCTGGAATATTGCTAAAAGCGTCGTAAAACTAAAACTCGCTCCCTCACCATTTGAGCGGTAATGACAAAAGACCTGTATTTTGTAAAACTGCATTACTGTTAAAAGTTAAATGGTGTTTCAGAGGCATTGGACATATGTTAATAAGTGATCACTCAGATAGGGTACCATAACAAAATACCGTTGTGTTTCCTCTATGTACAAGTTACAGATGTGTCCCAGTAATATATTGTAGCATAACATAACACAAATGAATCTTTACCAAATAGAGGAGCTTTTATCCATTACCATATATTATCAATTGCCATCTTAATCATAAAGGGGACCCTTTCATTAAAATATTGGAAATATACATCGCATTTGCTAACTGTACACGACTATGCACTGGTATTTGATAATATAACATATCATTATATTTACAGCGCTGGTGGATTTCACAACATGGCCATCTGATGACAAGTAATACGATATTATAGTAAACTTACATCAATGGACATAAAGAACAAAGGAGATCCGGAAAAATATTAGAAGTCATATTACATAACAGTAATAAACCTCTTTACCACACATGGACATGGTACACTGCCAGGTCTTGTCCCAGTAAAATACAGAAATATATGAATATATGCGTCTGAAGAGTATACGACTTCCACAATAACATACGGTTTCTCAAAGAATTTGATATTTGATTGAAATACAATACATCCAGACTGTGTCCCTATGGACTTACCTGACACAAATGTTGCATTTGTGAGAAGAAGGACCATCTTTAGCAGGAACACCATTTCGCCACACCAGCACATCTTTAATAACTTCCGAGACAGGTATGTACACTTTAAGGATAAGACATGAAGATAGACTAATCGATCTCAATAAATTTGTTGAACATATGCAAGACTACATGCATTGTTACTCTGTATCTGTTTTTGCTCATTATATTTTTGTTCTCGCTGCACATATTGATCGGACTATAGGAAATAACTGTTTTCTTTACAGGGATAAACAAAATGGAAAAAAAGAAGTGTTTTCGAAGGAAATGTCTGATGTCACAATTCCAATTTGTTACTGATTGGTGATATTCAGACCTGAGAATGACGTCTTTTGTGACTGTTGTCTGTTCCATCCTTTTCAACAAGTCGGCATTTAGTTGGAATAATGCCAGCTTTTCCCATGATTAATGTTTTTCATGAATATAATGAAAGCAATAACATTTTTCTGACGTTTACGCTGCCTGTAGCAATATCGTAGCAATACCACGGCGCGGGACACCAGAAATGTGATTCACACCGCCCATACGTGATAACGCGGATTAAATGTAGATAACACTGCACTTACTTATCTTACCTTCATGTAAAATACTTTAATTTCATTGGTCAGTGACGCTTTAACAAGTTTCCGTGTCACCCCTCCCAGGAGGGTGACAACTGGAAAAAATATTACCCGCTACCACGGTAACCGCCAAACTCTCCGCCGAGAAGCTGTATCGGTAACAATAGGATGACGTCATAATACGACGCATGCAGTGCACGGAGTTCGAAAACCGTTCGATTAGCTATTTCTGAGTTCACTATGTACATATTTATCTTACCTACTTTCACTGCTTTATTTAAACTATTTTATTCAGTTTATGCATAACATAATCAACCATTTTCATAGCAGGTTTAAGCTTGTCAGAATATGTTTCACTGATTTAAAAAATCCAGTCGAAAAACAGACGTCATTTTGGTTACATGTCATAAAGTCGGTAGCGATCTTCAATATAAAATAAAATGACATTTTGTACATTTAACATGGCGGTAGGATAAATACGTTGTATTATGAACCATATACGAGTTGAATATTATCAAAACAGATAAGGGCATATTCAATACAACGCTATCACAGCTATTGATATCATTTATCTTTTATGAGATAAATAGCTTGAATGAGCTGTTTGTAACATAAATATCTGACAGACACTCGTGTAGGCTTGGTTTCATGTCACGCTGATTACTGTTTTCGTTATATCACGGCGTGTGATCATCAAATAGGAGAACGTAACACTGTGATACCAAGGATCATTATCTCGAGGCCAAACTTATATTCGTGAACAGTCTATTCATAGATTACGAAGCGTTGCGAATCTATAGGCTAATAGTGATCCCCCGGAAGACATATATTTTTCGCCCACCCATACATTGGTCACCTTGCACTCCCATGGGCGGATCCAAGGTGTGTGTGTGTGTGTGTGTATGGGGGGTGGGGTGGGGGTGTGTGTGTGGTGTTTCAGTGGATTCGAACCCCCCCTTTTGAAAATGACTTAAGACCACATTGAAGATTTGTTTTTGCATTGGCGGAGCCGAGGGGGGTGGGGGTGGGGGGGGATGGGGTCAGGGGATTCGAAAGTTTTTCCGCAAAGTGATCGTAACGGTTAGACAGTCGTAATTACGTGTGTTCTAAAGTAAAGGAAGTATGACCATTTGAGCACTAATATCGCTTTCGAGTGGAACGACGGATTCAGTGTTGTTTTCGGTCTGTACTAACTGTATTCTCGATGTCCAATGTTTGAAAAGCTTCCATTTTATTTTGAAGGAATCTTTAGCAAAATAATATACAAAATTTCACATATATGGGTAATGTGGTTAACGAGATATTAGTCATCACAACACATTGGGGTATACTATTTCTAACAAATTTATAACTGCAGAAAATGAAAAACGATCGGTCATTTGGTACCTGTTGGATAATGGTATGCCCTCAGAGTATATCATATAAAATATGTTCAGTATAGTATTGGATGACTTCCCGTCATAATCAACAGTCAAAGATTTGGACTGCTTAATTTATATTTAGTCGAGGGCTGTTTCTTAAGGACACCCCCATTTCAATCTTCCTAAAACATTGTGTCCAGATATTCGAGCTGGTACTGGTTACAATATATTGTGAGCTGACACTTGTGTGACCATTCAGGTTTTAGTTTGAACCCTTGGCATCATGTATGCATAGTGAAAACATTAGAATAACTTATGTCCTTATGATTACGTCATCTGAAAGGGGATGGGTAGTGTCTCCAAAACAAGCTCTTTCAGTCCATATGAAAGGGGAGTCACTTTAGCAAGCGATTGTAATTTCAAATTGCTTTTTTATGAACCTTAATATCTAAGTGTGACTCTAGGGGACTTCTATCAATCTCAAACACACAAAATATTTCTTGCATATTTTGTTTCCGGAAGTTTTTGATGCATTTATTGTAGATTTTGCGTTTTTTTAGGGTACCAAGATAAAACGTCAAACAAAATTGGGATCTTGAGACTGGAACATAGCCAAACCAAATTGCTTGAGCTTGACAGATAATATGTGGAAAAATAAAACATAAAAATAATTGCATTTGTATCGTTTTCTTGGTGACTCCACATACTTTTTAAACGCCTGTCGCACATCAACGTTACCTACTGTAAAGGCGATTAGCATTCAAAAACATTGAATATATTATAATAGACAAAGGATTCTTGCGTGTGGAACATACTTGTACAGCCTGGGTTTGTCACCCGAAACGAATGTCCATAACTGATATTATCCTAACTGATGGCCTGTATAGGATTTTTCTCCCTTGTTATAACTTTACTGTCATTCATACACCTTAGAACAATCCACTAGTACATGGGTTGATACAAGAGGATATTTGCATTTTGTCACACATGCACTTCACCAATAAATGTGGGGAATGTTCAACGTTAGCATGTTACTGGTTTGTTTAGGAACAGCGTATTTGTTTTTATACACTGCATTCAACAACGCATTTAACAAATTTCAAGCTGGGCCGAAAACTCGACTCTTCTGGATCAGACCAGTGATTGGCATCAAGAGTATCGATCTGTATAACTGAGAAATTACATGTATCAACCCTGCCACCCAACCTGAATACCAATTCTAACCTGGACCTTCAGTTGTAGTTTTACAACAATAACACGTGGGTGCCGTTCCACTAACCGATCTTAACTAAGATCAATCTTAGCAAGTTACGCCAATTTTACAATCGCCTTAGCTAAAAGTTACACCTGTTCCACTAACCGATCTTAGGTCGATCGTAGCCGGTCCCGATCTTAAGATCCGACCTAAGCTTAAATCGAGACTCTTTCGTGCGAGAGATAGAGAAATGCGAGGCACGATCGTTATCTCCTTTTGCATAGTCTAGCAGATGAAGGAAGTAGTTTTGGAACCACGTGAAAACATGGAGAAAAAAACCTCGAGAAAAAATATTAGGGTAGTGAGCACCTTGGTTTCAGGTGTAAGTGCGTGTGAATGCCTCTACCTCACCACAAGCACATCATCTGATAACGTATCTAGATTCTGTCAGTGGTCTTGAAAAACACGTGGCCTGCAGTAAAATTCAGAATCCCCTACCAAATAGGCGCAGTGAAATCAAACATATTTGTATCCTTTTGTTTCAGAACATTGTTCACTTCACCACCCGTCCCTATTCTTAACCGTGACGTTGCAATATTGTTGTACAAATGTATTACACCGACTCCCTCGGCTGTGTTCCCATGACGACAGTGGACAGACTGGCCTCACATTTGTAAGGCTTCAGTGCACTGTTTGTTTACATCACAGAAATAAACAAATTCATTTCATCGGGGATTTTAGGGGACGCTCACGGTGAAATGCTCGCTCTTCTTTTTCACATAGAATATGAAAGCCACCATTTTGGTTTCTCTACGATTGATTTTAGCTATCCTAAGTTGATCATGAGCAACTTAGACTTTGGATCTGAACTTTACGATTGACTTGGGTAAGATTGGTTAGTGGAACGGTAAGCCGATCGTAACGTCACGCTAAGATTGGGATTTTAGGGGTTTACGATTGGCGTAGGGCTAAGATCGGTTAGTGGAACGGCACCCTGCAAAAAGAAATATATAAAAGGGGAGAATAGGACAGTTTTAATTGTAATATTTGTGCACCGGGTAAGCATCATACGGAAATAAATTTTAAAAAGATTTTCGCCAAGCTGTAATAGACTTTTCGTTGTTGTAATATAATGGAACACACTTGTTCCGAACTCACGGTTGGACAAAGCTGTGTCCCTATATATTAAATACTAAATAATTCTGCGGTTAAGTTGAATTTCGAATAACTCGAATTGTTTATCTTTCTGCAATGTGTGTGGGTGGCGCCTGCTAGTCTTTTATTTGGATGTCATCGTTAGATTTATGTGGTCCATTCCTATGATAACTGTCGCTGTTTTGCGTCTGGCACCATGTGCAGCCTCTCAGCAGACAATCAAGAATGAACATGCTAATGCATTGACGTTTTATATTGTAATAACAGGTTCTGGTTTGACTGGCATTGGTTTGGCTCGATTATAGGTCTCCACCACATGGCTGGGACAAATGGGATGATACTGGTAATGACCCATACAGTGAGGTTTATTTTGTTTCGCTCTTTAACACAGCAATATTCCAGTGGTCTGTAAATGATCGAGTCTGGACAATAAACATCGAGTGCTGGCATCATTAACGTTGATCTAAATATTGCACAAACACTCACTGGCCGCTACATCGAAGGAATAGTGCCATGAGGCGGCATTGAAAGATAATCAACAACTCGCTCAAACATTAAATTTTTTTTAATTCTGCAGAAAGGATATTCAACATCAGGCTATGAACATATGCGTTTATTTGACCCTCATATGTTTTCACTTTGATCAGTGTAACACACAAGGATGTATTGCCATGACAACATATTTGTATTGATGCTAAGCATCAGTTCAGGTGGATGCAGAAATATTATTAACTAAATCAACGATTTGTAGTGCGGAAATAAGGAAAAAGGTTATTTGGGCCTACAAGACACTGAACTTACATTTGACATGAGTTACGTGCCCTTGGTGGTGTGAGCTGTGTTGTTGTTGAGCAGAGAGAGATTTTCTTCAATTGCTCTGTAAAACCAAACCCTTATATACACCTCCCTGGTGTCTGTAAGTGTATGCTCACACATTCTACCCGAGAATATGATTGCAATCGAGGTGTATAGAGCCAGAATTGGATCTTTCGCCCACCCGAGGGGTACCCGACAAGTCACATTTCACAGAGACAGTGAGTACTCGCCATACGTGGCTGGCTCGGATTTTCACTTTAGACTGTTTATCTGCCTCCTACTGTTGGGGATCCATTTGTCAGCATCTTTCTGTGTTATAAACTGGTGTGAAAATTTCAATGTTGACGTATATTGGCCAAAAGAAAAGACATTCGTTTGTGTAGTGTGTGACGTCACGAGTTTTGAATGTGACGTAGGTTTGTCTATGACATCGCCTCATGCTTATCTATCGTGCACACCAGGCTTGCTTGCTAGGACGTCAAGCTCTACCCGCGGGTGTGACATCACAGTTACTGATGTGTTCTAACGACGTCGAATCTAACCCCGACCCGCTTACACTGGAAGAGTTAAGAGATACTTTAATGTGTGAGCTACGTGACGTCAAATCAGGACTATCCGACTTGAAATCCGAAGTTAAAGCAATCAACTCGAAATGTATTGATTTGGATAAAAGGGTTAGTGAGCTCAAGTCAGACATTAACGAGGTAAAACAGAACCACGTTGTTATGTACAACGATATTGATGTCCTAACTGTAAAGTGGAATGTATCCTTAACGATATTGAACTGAATAAGTCATATAGTCGACGTGATAATGTTATTCTGTATGGTGGGTCAAAATTAGAAAACGAGAAATCCACGGCTTGTAAAGAAAGGGTCCATTCAGTTTATAATGAACCTTTAACCTTTAAAACATTGCAGCAGTAGTTGAGGGGGTTTTTGCCGCAGATGGGGCTTAGAGGCTTACTTTTATGAAATAAGTTCCCCAGCCCCCCTTAAAAACGGCGATGGTCCATCGAGAGGCATCCTTCGATGTGCCTCCAGCCTAGACCCAAAGTTCTTAATATTGACTGATCGGGAGTCCCGTCGGTGTGATGGTAGAGCGTACGACTTGTTATCCAGCGACGCGAGTTCGAAACGGGGTATCAGCTGAAATTTCCGCATGTGAAACAAGATAGGACCCACGGCCGCTATAGCAATGTTAAAACCGAAACAGTGGCTGTTGCCGGACTGCCTAAGGTCGGATTGACCTATAGCACTTAACTATAACAGTTTGTGTTGCAAGGTTTACTGGGTTATGTTTACATCGACAAAACAGTTTAAGGTGAATCTTTGATGAGATCCTTGTTTTTTGTCAGGAAGGGTTGAATGATTTGTTGTCCCGTTATAATTTCAACATCTCGGTTGGGTGATCCCTCCCCGAGAAAGACTTCGATATATAGCGTAGAATTGTTTGGAATCCCTTGTGTGAAATCAGTCGTGTCTTTGAATTCAAGCACCAACTGTAAACTCGTATTTCGACTATCCGGTCGACTTGCCAGGAAATGACCCGCTTTATTCGGGATGAGGTTCATGATCACACTCCTTCATTGCGACGTAAGCCGCGATGAGAATCCCCTTATTGAGGACTTTCGTTAAATAATGATCCTTCAACTCCACAAACACATAGGGAAAAACGAGGGTGATATCGAGTAGCCAGTTGATTTGGGAGGAGATCAACGTCCATTGGTTATCATTGGTTAGGACGAACTGGTACAACGTGTTTTTTAAGAGACATTGGGTCCCGACATTGTCTAAATCGCCTAGATTACCGTCGAATGCCGGGACCATCACCCATTTGTTATTGTGATTTAGGACGAGATTGTACTGGGTGTTTTTCCTGAGCCCTCCGGTGACGACATCGTCTAAATCTCCTAGGTAACCATCACCACTGCGGACTTCCGCTGGCCTGTAAGTGTTGTTTCTTAATTCTAAACCATATAATTTGCCTTCGACCCGGGGTCGTCGAAGCCGCACGTGTCCCCGAGGTCGGAGATCGTTGCGGTAGGGCATTTTCTAATTTCGCATGATTGTTCCGGGACCCGAAGCTTGAGTCATCGTTGTTTGTTGTGCAGCGTGGCGCTTAGATAGCCGATATGCATTGGTTTATGTTTTATATATAAAACAGATAGTTTGAGTTCCGTGATGTTGCCTCGCGTTAACTTTCCATACTGTAAGGTCGAAAACGATTCCTTTCTGCCATCGTGGCATTTTTCCATTCTCACAGGCACAGCTCTCAGCAGCGTGGAAGGATGTTCGCCTTGAATATTATCGCTCGTGCTTAAACAGTCGAGATGAACGAACTCCTCGTGATAGACCACGATGCTCAGTAATTTCGAACCCGTGACGGTGTCTCGGGGTTGTACGTTGTTCCACGGAAACCCGAGCATTCTCGCCAAGGGCCTACCGAATCGGATCGGTTTTTCCCCATTCGTGAACGTCAGCGTGTAATTCGACTCGTTGAGTTGAGGCTGGCTCCCATGGGTTTGAAATTTTCATCGTTGAGCATGCACACGCTGTAATAACCGTCGGACAACTCGTGGCGATTTCCATCGATGAATAGCTTGTTGTTCCCTTGACGTTGACTGATGTTTGCCCATCGCGGGTAGTAGGTGAGATCGCAGAGATCAACTTCGAGGTCCCCTGACGTGTTATCGATCGTGTGCAACAATAAAACGGGCTTGGGTTCGTGATTCCCGGGAGCGTGACATACATGTTACACATATACGAGACACTGCAGTATACTTTCAATATGGCTACATCCAAGTACAAGCCGGGAGGGATTTATCCTAAAAGCGATAATTTAAGTGCTACCGATCTCACGCACCTGAAGATCGTGGTGGATGCGAAGGAGGGTTCCCTCTTTTGAGCTCGATTCACCGATGTATTTGAAAAGTATAGGCTGACGGTCACGAACGTCAAGGCAGTCCACGCTTGGTTTCACAACCCGATGCAGTTCTGGCAGAATCAATTCAATTTTACCGTGTGTTGCGCGATGACGGGGTGCAGCGTGACCTTGAACAACACTCGTCGTGATGAACTGAGTCGGTCCGTGTTTTATTTTCATGTACTACCAGATCAGGCGCATCCTGAAAGAAATCAGCACACCCCTTCCGCAGGACAAGGTGTGGGATGCATCGAACAATCCATACGATCGGCGTGCGTACGAACGGATTTGCGGTGAATTCAAAATCGATCTGAAAACGGATTGGCGTATACCGGAGGAGTGAACCACGGGTTGGGTATTCCGTACAGTGATGGACTCTCCGTAAAAGCATTACGAAAAGATGTAGTGGTAAACTTCATGAAACACAATACGTTTAGTTCGGGTAATTTTGTCCATGCATTCTCCAACCTAGTCCCTAAAACTACATACAGTGGACCAAAAACGGTGAAAGAAGATAGCGATGATTTACTGAAACGAGGTTTACTTCGACCAGAATTTGCTCTGTTGAGTAATGAATGGCGAGATGATCGTATGGATTTCACAGGCAACATTGCTTTCACCATCAAAAAGGTTGAGCAACCCCCCTACGCTGAAGACGATTGGAAAATGTTTATGCTGGAACGTACATGTGGGCACTGCTGGGCTGGCAGGCGTAAATGTGTTCCGGCATCCTCAGTAAGGGGACGGCTTATGACACGCAGAAACAGTTTGTGTCGAACGTCGAGGATGCCATCGCCGGACCGGTGGATTTACCGACGGCCATCAAGCGATACCAGGTCACGTTGGAATAAGTCGACTACGTGTTCGGCGTGGGATTGTACATGGCTCCGAGTGACATGTGACTGAGGATAAAAAAAGTGGTGGGCTACAACAACAAAATAATCATTGTGACCAGCGATCAAAAGTTTGGGCGTCAAACCCAATATCAACGTGATTCACGTCCCACCATCCACGAATACCGGCGAAACGGGGAAAGTGGCACCACCGCCATCACCGGAGCCACCCCGTGTTCGACCCGCACCACCACCACCACGCCCCACATCATCGGTGGAACACCAGGTACACCTCGATCATAAAACAGCGCTTGTGGTCAGTCGGATCGTGGTCGGGGTGTGTCTCATTTGGTTAAAAAGATGCCGGGCAGGGCTTCTGTGGCTTTGCCGGCCAGTCTCGCCAGGGCTTCCCCGAGCGTTTATAACTGTGTTTTTATCCAGTCTCTGACGTCGCCACCTTTTTGGGGTTGTAGTGCTGGTGCTGTACCTCCACCTCCTGTCAGCGCTAAGACCAGGGTTGATACGATGAGGCCCAACGCCGTCAGAACACTGGCGATGGTGATCCCTTGCTCCCGAAACAACGTTCGGATCCTGTCAGCCAACGTGGTGTACTCTACAAAGACTCGGTCGATGGTTTCGCACATGCGGCTGATCTTGGATCGAAGCGCTTCTAGGTTGTATGACGCTGCTTCTAATCTGGTCGATCTTTTGTTGTGCAACTGACGTAGCCTTTCCTTGATCTGACGTCAGCTGATGTCGTCGTCCATATCATCCGCTTGTTCGAGTTTGGTTGTCTCATAAGCGGTATGATCGTCGAGTTCTTTCAGTTTGGCCATGTTGTCCATGAGCGATCCACGAATGGTTCTCAAGGCCTTGTCTAGCCCTCACTACCCGTGGATCAAAAGTCTGAGCCGACTGTTGTACGATCAATCGAGCCACAAGGAAAAGAAACATATCTGCGAATGATGCCTGCATGGGTACAGTCGAGAAGAACTGCTGGAAGTGCACCGGGAGGATTGCTGAGGCGTGGGAGAAACAGCCGTCCGAATTGATATGCCTGGAGAACATCAAAAGATCTTAATGTTCATCAATCGCAAACATCAAATGCCCCTGCCTTACGTCATTTACGACTTCAAACGGGTCGACCGCGACACGTCGAATCATAGTTTCACGTACAAAACGCAAGAACACCAAGCATGCGGGTTTGGGTACGTAGTCGTTCGATGAGACGGACGAATGAACGCTCCCGTGATCTACCGAGGTGCCGACGCAGCCGAAACGTTTCTCCTGTTCTTACAACGCGAAGAGAGTAACATCAGGGAAGCTTTGTCATGGATATGACGCCGGAGGATAAACTCGCTCATGAAAGGCTCAGCGTTGACATGTGTGCGACCAACCCCTGAACAGGGATCTGGTGAGAGATCATTGCCACACCACCGGTCGATACCGAGGTGCCGCTCACAATGCGTGCAACCTACAGCTAAGAATTAATCACCAAACCCTCCCCATCCCCGTGGTGTTTCACAATTTGATAAGGTACGATGCTCACTTGATCATGCAGGCCATCTCCAACATTGATGGTGATATCAAATGCATCCCCAACAACATGGAGAAATACATCTCGTTCTCGCTCAACGGTCTGAGATTTCTCAACAGTGCTCAGTTCCTCCTGTCGTCGCTACACAGTTTGGTCAAAGCCAACGATACCATCCCCATCACCGATCGATACACCGACATGGAGACTCGACTTCTGCTGCTATGGAAGGACGTGTACCCGTACGAGTACATGGACGATTGGCCCAAGTTCGAGCTACGATTACCCCCCCATCGACTGCTTTTACAGCAACTTAACCGAATCCACCATCTCCCAGGACGATTACGACTACGACCAGAACGTGTGGGAGAAACTGGGCTGCAAGCATTTAGGCGATTATCACGACCTCTACTTGAAAACGGACACCCTGCTACTGGCCGACGTGTTCGAGACCTTCAGAACAACGTGTTTGAAACAGTATGAACTCGACCCTGCCTGGTACTACACCAGCCCTGGTCTCTCGTTCCAGAGTCAAACTGGAATTGCTCACGGATTATGACATGCACCTGTTCATCGAAAAAGGGATGTGCGATGGGATTTTCATGGTCTCTAAACGGTATGCGAAAGCCAACAATAAATATGTGAAAAACTACTTGACTCGAGCAAGCCCACCAACCACCTCCTCTATCTCAATGCCAACAATCTGTACGGCTGGGCCATGAGCCAGTTTCTACCAACAGTATGGTGATCAGCGGGTTCGCGTGGTTGACGACGAGATCGATATCATGAGCATTGCGCCGGATTCGAACAAAGGCTACATCCTCGAAGTGGATTTGGAGTATCCCGCGGCATTGCACGCTGCTCACAACAGCTATCTGCTGGCTCCCGAACGGTTGATGGTGAACCGAGACTGGATGTCGGACTATCAACTAACGTTGCTCGGGAAAAATAAGCTGGTCAACGTGGAAAACCTCGTTCCTAACTTGATGCGCAGGACCAAGTACGTGGTGCACTATCGGAATCTGCAACTGTACTTGTCGCTAGGCATGAAGCTGACTAAAATACATCGGGTGTTGCAATTCGATCAAAGTCCCTGGATGGAACCTTACATACGGCTGAACACGAAGCTGCAAAAACAGGCCACCAGTGACTTCGAGAAAAACATCTACAAACTGATGAACAATTCAGTGTTCAGCAAAACCACGGTCAAACTCGTGCGATCTCATGAGGAAGAAAGCTTTTTGATAACGACTTGGCAGCACTGCACATGAACAAAAGTCGCATAAAGCTCAACCGACCCATCTACGTGTGGATGAGCATTCTTGACCTGTCCAAACATTTGATGTACGACTCTTATTACAACCGACTCAAACAACAGTATGGCGATCGATGCGAGCTGCTGTACACGGATACCAATTCCTAGTTGTTGAATATACGCACCGAGGACGTGTACGAGGACATGGCGAAACACATGCACCTGTACGACACCCGAGACCACGCCCTACACAGCACGACCAATAAAAAGGTCTTCGGCAAGATGAAGGATGAATGCGCGGGGGACACTCATCGCCGAATACATCGGGTTAAGGCCTAAAATGTATTTGATTCAAAAAGCCGATCACGAAGAAGTCCAAAAGTCAAAAGGGGTCAAGAAATACGTGGTGAAACATCACATCCAACACACCCTCTTCAAACAGGCTCTCTTCGATAAACGCAGGTTCAAACACCCCATGAACGTGTTGAGAAGCGACACACACAATATCTATGGCATTACTCTCAACAAAACGTTGCTGTCGCCCATGGATACCAAACGATGGATTGCTATGGGTACCAACAGTTGACCTCCGAGACCCCCAATAAAGGAAACTCCACTCGATGCGTCGAGACAACTGAATGAAGGATAGCGTGTATACATCATGGAAAAGGTTTACTACAGCCCTCGGGGTTACTGGAAAGGCTCCCCGATACATCCCGAGAAGAAAGTTTGACATTTCCATACGCAATCGTACCCATCAAGCCGACCTCCTGTTTCTCCCGCACGACAGGATGAGGCATAAAACATACAAGTAAAATCTGACAGTTGTCGACGTCGCCATTCACTGCAAGGAAGCCGAACCGTTGATTTGAATGAAGTCACCAAAGCCTTTGAAAGCATATACAAATGCAGTCGCTTTACCTGGCCTGCCGTATTGCAAGTCGATACCGGACGCGAGTTCATGGGAGCCGTGTCACAGCTGTTATTGAAGCATAAAGTCCAGGTGAGACAAGGCGTGGCCAGAGCTCACCGAAGCCAAGCCATTGTCGAAAGATTCAACAGGACTTTAGCCGAGCATTTGTTCGGACATCAGTATGCCCAAGAGATGGCAAACCCAGAAAAACGATCGACGGAATGGGTTGTACGCCTACCGCGAGTGGTGTCAGCAATCAACAACGAAGTCACTCGACTCCTTGATAAAAGACTCGTCGAAGCTATTCGAATGAAATCCGTGATGAGCGTGGGTCGTCGTGAGGTATCTGTACCAGCCCGGTGAACTCGAAGGAAGGGAGAAACGTCATGCCACAGACCCCGTATAGTCCATGAAAATGTACCGCGGCGACCAAGTGGACATCAAAGATGACGAACCGAATCTGTATTACTTGCAAGATGGACCGGGTAGGGGATTCGTCTGAGAGGAATTGATGATCGTCCCTCATGACACGGTATTGCCCCCTTCTTATTAAAGATTCGTCTTATGTATCTCATTATCAGCATGTGGAGATTGATCGAGAAACGGTTGTTCAGACGCGTGAGGGTTCGAACTCGCGTTGCTGGATTACAAGTCGTATGCTCTACCATCACACCACCGGCACTCCCGATCAGTCAATATTAAGAAGCTTGGGTCTACGCTGGCGGCACATCGAAGGATGCCCCTCGCTAGACCATCGCCGTTTTTAAGGGGGGCTGGGGAACTTATTTCATAAAAGTAAGCCTCTAAGCCACATCTGTGTAAAACACCACCACCCCTTCTCTCTCTCTCCCCACCCCTTTACTACTGCAGCTGTGTGATATTCACTGTGCTCACTGCCTTGTAAAGCGACGATGATCGACCACGCCCCATTATTGTAAAACTTATGGTGTCTGACGACAAGGTGAGAGCTTTCAAGGAAAGTCCAGCACTCAAGGCAAACGGGTATATAAAGCGATCTGACAACACGTCAGCGACAACAACTGCAAGCTCTCAAAGGAACAAATCAGTTTGGCTTTTTCAAGAATGGTAAAATGATTACAAAACCACGTTCAGTTGCGGAGGTACCACGCTCATTTGGAGAGGCAACGAGTGTGAAATCTAAGCAAAAGAGACGGCGTATCGTCACGTCTAGTACCGACACTGAACCTTCAACTCCCGTTGTATGGGACGTCGGCCAAGGCCCGGACCTTATTTCACATGGGACTTGTAACCTTGACACCGGTGGTAGCGACAGCTACACTCACTGCGATACGCCTTTCAGTGACGGTTGTGATGGAACGTTTAAAGGTCACATGCAACCAAAAAATCAAACATAATTAAAACACAATTATCACTTTTTCATGACATATAATATACATTGCTGGTTATGAAAAAACATATAAACAAAATTATAAGCGTACAATCGCAAATCAAAAGTGCAATATTGTGTACTTGGGTTTACTTCCCAAGAAACGAAGCAGCCGGGATACCGAACCCAGTCAGAGCGGGTGGGTGTGCACTCAAGTGTAACGGCTGGTTCATTTGCAGACGCCCTCACGGCTCATTGTGTGTGTGTATATATAGAGATGTTGGGTTTTGTAAATACATGCTCATTTTTTGTGTATAACATTTTGCAATCAACAGACATCATAACATGTCATGTGTTCAAGCATCACACCTGCCTGTCTGTGTAATTACATAATGTGACAGAGACCGAACTCGGGCCATAAATCAATGCGTTTTGTTTATGGTGTATAGCCTGATTGGTGTTAAGTTCAAATTGCATGTGGTCAGTGATCGCAGTTGTGTATTGAATATTGTCATTAGCAGACAGGCAGGCAGACACACAGGTGTCAATAAAACAAGACATTGAGTTTTGTCTGTGACAACGACATATCTATATCACAGTTAGAAATTCTGTCAACGCTAAATAATGACATTGCTTTTAAGTATCGAATTGAGAAAGTGACTCGGTAAGAAGAACGTGTGGTGAAATAGACAAATGAAGTTATATAAACAGTTTATTTACTGTCATAACATATAAAAAGCTCGCGCCTGTGAGATATCAACAAAACATTAGGAAAATAGCTCACACCAAAGCCTTCACCGAGTATTCACCGGACAGCCCGCTTCCAAGTTGCGCGAACCTATTTCACTGCGCACGTGCTATGAGCGCAGCCCAGCTGTTGACACCAGTTTTCCCCGGAAAAGTCGGGGGAAAATTAGTGAATCGTTTGAACTCCGATTTCGCGCGGGTTTTTTTCATAGCGTTATTTTCCAACTTTATAAGTTGAATTTGCATTTTTGATGATTTGTTTCGGTAAGTCCATACCGAAAGGTATCAGAATCTGCAAAGTTGTGTTTTACGTTGCATGTGACCTTTAACTCCTTTGTTGGAACGTGAATGGACTTAAGAACAAAATCTATGACCCTGACTTTATCAATTATTTACTTGATTTTCAAGTTACATGTGTTGATAATGCTTCTAATGTTGATTGGTTACCTAACTACGATATATTTTACAGCCCTGCTATCATGTTATCCGAGTATGGAAGACTCTCTGGTGGCGTCTGTGTAGGTGTCCACCAGTCACTGAGTAAAGCTTGTAAGTTGTTAAAAACAGACATTGATAATTTCGTGTGTCTTAATTTCACAAAAGATATATTCTCCACTGATAGAAATATTAATCTACTATGTACATACATACCACCAGCGGGTTCGTCCTATTATAATCACACTCAGTCAAAATGTAACCTTGATCAAGTTGATAACTTTTTATTGTCTATTCTGGCGCAATTAAGTGATTCGCATACATTGTTGTGTGGTGACATGAACGCTCGAACAGGTGAGAGCAGTAACCCACAGGTTCCTGTCAATGATGATAGAAATATCAACATTGGTGCATTTGAAGATGATGATGATATCACAGTTGATAATCGAAAGTCACATGATACTGTCATTAATAAGTTCGGACAAAACTTGATAGACCTTTGTTATGCGTTTCAGCTATTTATTGTTAATGGCAGTGTTCGGAGACGAACGAGGTGAATTTGCTTTCATGGGACAACAAGGCAATAGTGTTAATGACTATTTCATCAGCAAGCTGAATATAGGTGATCAATTAGAATATGATCATTTGCCACTGGAACTAACCTGTAAATTTCCTACCTTGAAAACGTCGAATCTTAATACATCGTCGGAAGGTTGGCTTGATAATATTATATGAAATGATGCTCTTTGTCACAATTTTTTGGAAAATCTAAAAACGAATTATGCTCGTGGAATTCAGACATCTTAGATAAACTTGACAGTAGCGTTGATGACGCAATTGATGATTTTATTTGCATGATTGTAGAGTCTGCCAGTTGCATGAAGAAACGTATAATAAAAGCCCGTACGATAACAACGCTAAACTCCGAGTGTAAAAACGCCCGAAGGGTTGCACGAAATTGCAGGAAATTTAGAAAACATCGTACTGATTTAAACAGGAGACTCTACTGTAAGGAAAGAAATAGATACAAAACCCTTTGTAGAAGATACAAATCAAACTTGCGTAAACGAAATGTAGAAAGACTTTGCAAATGAAGTGATTCACCAACAGCGTTTTGGAAACAAAAACAAAAATTCAAGAATAGACCAATCATTGGCAATAGAATAACTAAAACATCATGGTAAAGAAGTTTTAGAAATGATTGTGTTTTTAATGATTCTTGCACAAGCACTGATATGCAAGATGATGCAATAAGTATGACATTTGAAAATGATTCAGACCCAGAAGCACTTGTATTAGATTCACTCATTACAGATCAGGAAATTTGTGAAGCGTTGATGCACTTAAAAAACGGAAAATCAGCTGGTTTGGACCAAGTTGTTGTAGAAATGTTGAAGTGTTCACAATCTATCATTATGCCATTTTTGAATAAGTGCTTTAATAAGTTGTTCGAGACTAGTATATTTCCACACAGTTGGGCAATGTCAGTTATCATCCCTATACATAAAAAAGGGGGATTGTACAAACCCTGATAATTACAGAGGTATTTCCCTCATGAGTACTCTTGGCAAAGGTTTAAATACTGTTCTAAATAATCGACTATCAAAATGGGCAAATATGAAACATGTTACTCCAGAATCGCAAGCAGGTTATAGGAAAAAATACTCAACGTCAAATCATATATTTACAGTACTTGCCCTAGTAGAAAAATGCTTATCTCGCCGTAAGCGGAAGTTAAATGTTGCCTTTGTGAATTTTTGCAAAGCTTTCGATTCTATTGAGGGGCAGTGGGGTAGCCTAGTGGTTAAAGCGTTGGCTCGTCACGCCGAAGACCCGGGTTCGAATCCCCACATGGGCACAATGTGTTAAGCCCATTTCTGGTGTCCCCCGCCGTGATATTGCTGGAATATTGCTAAAAGCGGCGTAAAACCAAACTCAGTCAGTCGATTCTGTTGATCGTTCTAAACTTTGGTACTGTGTACGTAATTCTGGGCTTAAAGGGAAAATATACTTAGTTCTGAAAGCAATGTATGAAAATGTGAAAGCATGCGTACGCTGCGGTGATGATTTAACTGATATTTTGACTGCCCGATCGGCCTGAGACAAGGTTGTGTTCTCAGCCCCACCCTCTTTTCCTTTTTTTATCAATGAATTACACTAATATAGAACAAACATTATGGATAACAACTTCTTTTTATTCGTGAGTGCGACGTTTCGATACAGATTCTTGTACCGTTGTCAAGCATTATGCTTGACAACGGTACAAGATGGGAGATTCTTGTACCGTTGTCAAGCATTATGCCTGACAACGGTACTAGAATCTGTATCGAAACGTCGCACTGACGTATAAAAAACAAGTTGTTATCCATAAAGTTTGTTCTATATTGTACTTCCCAACTTCTAAAATGCCACTCAAAGAAGTTATCTGAATTACACTAAGAAATTAGGGCAAACGGAAAACATGGTGTCCAAATGTTTCCAGACATAATAGAAATCTTAATACTATTATTTGCCGATGATGTTATTCTATTATCAGAATCAGTTGTTGGGCTTCAGACATAGTTAAATATTTTAGAACGTTACACAAAGACATGGGACCTATCCATGAACCTTGATAAAACACATATAGTTATTTTCAGAAAAGGTGGCCCAGTTGCGGTAAGAAAAAAATGGAGTTTCGATAATCAACTTGTAACTAAGAAATCAGTACACATATCTTGGTTTTATGTTTAATACAACCATTAATTTGAAAAAATCTGTTGCTGAACTAGCCTTGAGAGCAAAGAAAGCATTAATTAGTTTATTGTCAATTATGCCTAACTTTGGCGTGTTGACGCCCAAAATATTTTTAAAGCTATTTGATTCACAAATGCAGCCTATCTTACTCTACGGATCCGACATACGGGGATTCTAGCGTTTTGAAAGTATCGAAAAAATACATCTATTAGCGTGTAAAAAGTTTCTTTGTGTGGGGCAGTCAACACGTACATGTATGGTATATGGCGAATGTGGGAGATATCCTTTGTATATCAACTCTTGTACCAAATGCATAATATACTGGCTGAAAATTATATGTATGCATGGAAATAGACTACCTAAAAAGGCTTATAGTATGCTTGTTCATCTGGATGAGTTGGGTAAAGTAACATTGGCAGCTGATATCAGAAATCTCCTATTTTCTCACGGTTATGGTCTTGTGCGGTTTCAGTTGGCAATGTGAATCTTTTGTTTTGTATCAATTCCGAGAAACAGCTATCAATATATTTAATCAAGATTGGCATTCAGTTTTAGATAATAGCTCACGATATGATTCCTATAGAATGTTTAAAATCCTACTCCAACCCGAAAAGTACCTATCACACTTAACTTAAGTTGAGAAATTAATTAATACGATTTAGATTAGGACTATCAAACTTAATGATTAATGAAGGAAGACGTGTGTCCATCGACATTTGCCCATTGTGTAAATTATCTATTGAAAACGAAATTCATTTTTTGTTTGTCTGTCCATCTTACATAGATTTACGTAAACAATATATTCCTGAATGTTACCTCTCCAAGTCACCTACTGTACCATTTAAACAAATCCTGTCTACTTATGACAACCTATTAACTTAAAACTGTCACAATACATCTACAATGCAATGTCTAAGCGTGATATTCTGTCAATCATTTCTGTATTCAAACAGTATGTGATTGTACAATGCATGCAACTCTAATGTATATAGGCCGGAGGCCTGAAATACAATAAACATTTTTGACATATATATCACAAAAACAAAAGCCTCGTAATGTGTTGTGACAACAGTGTTTGGCTCGTCCTTTAGGAAACATAATTGCAGCAGTAAACTAAAAAAATCCAGCGTCACGGAAAAATTCGAGATGACGTAGCAGTTAACTGAGTTATGAAGTGAAACGAAAGTCAACTCCTCCGAAATATCAGAACAAAATGTGCAATTGATTCTAAAAGTTTTCGGAACATCAGTAACAATGAACCATCAATGTTTCTATCGTCAAGATGGGAGAGGACGGTCTGGTATTTGTGAAATCACAAAAGAGAATAATCCACAAGCTTGTCAGCAGCAATGGTACATATTGTCCAATGGAGGAATTACGCAATGTTATTGTGCATCTTCCTGTCCTTTCTTAACGACATAGGAGCTGGAAGAAGTAGAACCAGTCATTAGCACTTGATGCATTGGCAGATCCCACTCTAAGTTCACAGTCATGGGTGTTGTAGTTGTAGTTGAAGCCGATGCAGGTTCTGTTGTAGCTGCAATGTTTGCTGCACTCAACTGCAGATGTGACATCAACTGGGACAACATTTCCGACGTATCTGGTTCCTACCAAGCGCTGAAGTTTGGTGCTGAAACCTATGAAGACAGTTAAAGAAAGAGTTCAACAAATGCAATAACAATGGTCTAATTCTTGATTACAAAGTTTCTACTGATTATGGGACTTTAGTTCCATTAAATGTAAGAGTTCCCCGGTAGTTTAACGTAGTAATCTCACTTCACGACGGCATTCATTTTCAAGTCTTGGAGTGAGTGAGTTTAGTTTGATGCCGCACTCAGCAATATTCCAGCTATATGGCGGCGGTCTGTAAATAATCGAGACAGGACCAGACAATCCAGTGATGAACAGCAAGGGCATCGATCTGCGCACTTGGGAACCAATGACATGTGTCAACCAAGTCAGCGAGCCTGACAACCCGATCCCGTTAGTGGCCTCTTACCACAAGCATGGGTTAGTGAAGATCAATATTCTAACCCGGACCTTTACGGGTCCAAGTCTTGGACAATCTGATGATATGCAGTTAACTTAATTTGACCAAGCTCGTTAGTTTGCTTCCTAGGACAAGCATTTGCAGTTAGAGTTCATGCAAGTTTTGGTTTGCAAGAATAGCAAACATCTGATGGAAAATTGCTTCAAACTTTGAGATTAAATTCTCAAATGCTTGATGATAAATTCTCAAACGTTAGGTAACGTCGTTTGTTCTTGGAGGTTATCACATCTGGCTATGCTGCATCATGATCAGGGGAATAACAGATATAGGGAACACTCTAATGATTGTGAATATATAGGGTTATAAATTGTGCGAGATACCGAGATAAGTCACAGTGGAAGGGCCTTTTGACACTTCACACCAGAAACCCAGAGGGGCATTGCAACCTCTACCTGTTTGAAGAGTTGTACAGCAGTATCTGACTCAAAACCATGGTGAGCACGATCCACTGACCAATCCCACTTGTTTGTGATGAATTGTGCTAAACAATGTTCGTGACCTCATCCACATCCAGACTCAACAGTGTAGGACCTCAAGCTTATACAGATAAGCAAGGAATAGTCCCTGGGTCTTTCTTTGAGATTGAGTGATTTCATTGACGAGATAAAGTGAAGACACAAGATGGACACACTCCCTACTGAGTGAAGAGTCGAAGATTACAACAAAACTGAAATATCCTAAAACGGGCCAAATAAAAAGAGCACTTGTTGGACAACATCTGAAGTACATTTCTAAAAAGACAATCGGTGATCGGTTTCTAAATGAAATATACACTGTCCATAACCATACGTTATCCGTGCCGAAAACAGTATCCACTGTGTGATTCGGACTCTTGCTCAAAGGTTGTTAGATCATTGTTCCAGCGTTCAAGGGCGTAAGAAGATATTTACAATAACTATTGGAAGTCTGGTTCCGTTCTCTCAAACACCTCGAACTTCACACAGTGTTAGTCGATCATCATCCGACTGTCTTTCTTGACCCCGGATTCTGACGTAACGGCAGAGTAAAGTCGGGAGGGAGTCTCAAACTTTGACGCATCATTGCTGCAAGTGCAGACTGATGCAGTTGCCTGTTTTGACTTGGACCATATGTACGGTTTTTTTTCAGGTGAACACTATTGTTTATATGTGTTTCTGAGGGGTGACAAACATGGGGCGAGATACGGTCACCGGTTGATCATGCTTTCGAAAACCCGGGACTCGGAAACAAGACTCATTCCAAACCAAATAACCCTTTTAACTATAGGAAGCGTTTTATACTTACACCATGTTGGTGTTCTCTCAAACACTTCAATTTCACACAGTGTAAGTAGGTCTTTCTCCGACTGTCTGTCAAGACCCCGGATTCTGACATAACGCCCTTGGGCAGCACAAGAACATGATATATTTTCTGTTGCACCAGCAGCCATTGGTCCATCATACATGGCACACAGGTGTGAGGGAGTCAGTGGGTTCTGGATGGGGTCATCTGTGAAGACCTCAATCTTTAAGTTATGCATTCGTTCACCTGAAAGATGCAGGGGTGTTACTAATGATACCGAATATATTCACATCTTTTAATGCATTACCAAAATCAGTTCTTTGGGCAGGCCTTAAGTTACATTTTGTTTCGCAAAAATAAGAAAATATTTAAACTGAACTTTGAAAACACACAAACAACAAGGAGTGGAAATACAGCAACACGGACATGATGTCAAGTGGAAAAGCTGTATATCGTGTAAACTTCACATTAAAACATACCAGCGAAATAGTCCCTTTGTATAAAGAAAAAAAATGGTAGGGATCCTGCATCACAATCATGTGAAAATCATATTACAATATGGTTAAAAATGTAATTATGGTACCACAGTAAATAGTTGATTGTGTATGGCATCATACTATACATTCTGTCGTCGGTAATTAAGAAGGTCCTGTTAAATCATAACTTCATTAGAAAATGAAGTAGAACCGAAGTACTAACAAGTTAACAACAGGGCAAAATAATCAGTAATTGAATTGAAGAAATCATACATATTCAAGGGTAAGTGGATGTAGCCTTGAGATTACAGCGTTTGCTCGTCATATTGAAGGCATGTGATATTTTACATATATATTTCAATATTCCAATATACCTCAAAGAGCATGAAGGATCCTTACCACAACAATCCCCTCTGTTAGTTAAAGTAATGTATTCCAATGAGAAGTTGCTTTGAAGGTCAACCATCGAGTAGGGGGTGCATGTCCTGTATTTCGCTCTGCCAGCACCAGTAGTTGTAAAAATTTGAGTCTCTGTTGCCGTCTACTCCTCTGTCTTTTAAGTCTGTCAAAGTCGAAGAATTAGTTGGCTTACCCAAGGCAAGATTATTGAGGATACCTGAAAAAGATCATTTAAAGTTTAAGAACTTGTTGGGTATCCTGAAATAATTGAGCATATTAGTAAGTTTCATAACATCACACTTTTGGACTTATTGACACTGGTAGCCAACCGGAGTACAGAATTACGTCTCAGAGGTCGATAAAATATCTATGTTCGCGAGCACGAATCTCAGAGGAATGAGTGAGTTAAAGGTTAGAGTGACATCGTCAGTATTTCAGCTATATTGTGACAACAAAAGTTTTTCATACACAGTATATACATGTTGTTACTATAAAATTCAGTCATCAAAGAACAGTAAAATAACTAGACAATTACAGATGTCGTTTAAGAACTAGTATGTAGCCATAGAATATATCATCACTTGTAACAGTACAATATACAAACAGGTCATAGGAGACCAGCAGCTAGAGGGAGATCACCACACTAGGGACAATGGGAACTTACAGTATCTTTGCTGCTTGCATGGACGCGAGCTGGATTTACATCATATCACTAGCAATTACCGATTATCAGCCAAGTTTAAAACAACACAAATTCTACGATTAATACCCTGGTAATGAGCAACATACTTTGAATGATTCGGTGTTACGCATCCTCCCTGGAGGACAATTATTTTACACTTCTTCATCCCCCTTTGAGGGTAAAGCCACTAACGATCACAGGTATGTATTCGACCAAATTTAAAATTAACTGTTTATTTACTGTACGTTATCAAAATTTATCAATTAAATAATTTTCTTAAACATCCAATTATAAAATGACAACTTATTTTTAAAATGGTCCTTCATAGTTAGTGATTTGAAATATTGATCTCTATAACATCTATATAACATCTCATGATATGACGGTGTGGATCACAACTCAATGACAATCACAGGTCCAAACGTGATCATTTGCATGTCTACATGTCAATGTGTCTCTCATGGGAGGAATACACAAAACAACATTAACATATCAGCTCTGCCAGAAATCGAAATTCAATTTAATTAATTTCATTCACGGAAGTTTAATCACCATGTACAACTGTAAAGTATGCTGCAACTAGTCGATCTGAGCTACGATTTCATTACTGGTAAACATAATGGTGTTATAGCATGCCACTGACAGATTCCTTTCCTGAACACGGTAATAAGAAACAAATCTGTTTCCTGAGATATGATAGCATATCTACACTAAAAAGGGATCCTTTCCAGTAACAATTGGAAAACATGCATAATAATTATTAGCTTTACCCGAATGTGCATTGGCATTTAATATAAATCTCTTAATATAACGCAGCGCTGATGGAATTCCCAACCAGACACGGTCATCTGATGAAAATAATACGATTCTATAGCAATACCACATGAATGGACATTAAGAACAAAAGAGCTCGCTTCAAGCAAAATAGGTCATACTGCATACCAATTATGAACCTTTCCAAACATAAACATGGAACAGGTATTGTCCCAGCAAGATACAGAAATATATATTTATGTGTGTCTGAAGATTATACTACCACCACAATGACATACGTTTTCCAAACGAATTCCATATTTGGTCGAAAAACAATATATCTGGACTTTGTCCCTTTATATGAACGTACCTGAAACTAAAGCTGCATTTGTGAGAAGTAGGACCGACTTCATCAGGAACATAGTTTCTCCACGACAGCACATCTTTGATAATTTCCGACAAAGGTATGGGCACTATTGGTGAGCTTAAGGATAGGACATGAAGATGAAGAAATCAATATCCTTGAACGTGTATGACGACGTGCATGACCACGGGCATTGATACCCTCTCTCTGTTTCTGTTCATTATATATTTTCTTCTCGATTGCACACATTGATCTGATATTCGGGAATAATTGCTTTCCCAACAAAGATAAACAGGCTAAAAACAAAAATAAGTGTTTTCGAAAGAAAACGTTAGAGCTTACAAATGGAATGTTTGTATTCAGATATGTTACATATTGGTGATACTCGGACCTGAGAATCATGTGATTTAGTGACTTTTGGCTGTTCCGCAATTTTCAACCAGTCGATAATTTGTTGGAATCGTGTTTCCTTTGTCCATGATTAATAGTTTTCAAAATATGATGGAAGAAGAAAGAAGTTGACTGAAGGTGCATAATAAAAAATTTAGCTCTAACTTTCCATGACTCCGCCTGTACCCAAAGAGAATCAGGATTTTGCTAAGAAGATTAAAACACCGGTATAAACGTACCTGTCTATGTTACGGTAACGGTGTGTCAGGTACAGCGAATGACACGAAGAGAGTGGACTACATGAAGTCCAAAACTAATAAAGTACTGAAAGGTAATTTTGAACAATGTGCGAGTTGAATGTTACTGAAATACATAAGGGGATAAGCAATTTAAAGTTATCACAACTATTGACTGTACATATTTTTAATGAAATAAACATTTTATCAGTGTAAAAGGGATATTTAGATAAGCTTTGCCTTAGTCGTTGAGCATTGTAATTTTTTTAAATCACTGGCCAAAGTGCCTACTGTCACTCGCGTCATTGTCTATGAAAAGTGAAACTCATAATAAATCTGATTCCTAATGAAGCGACCAATGCCTCAAATCAGATCTCCGGAAAATGGAATATTTTGAACATTAGACGTTTTCTTTACACATCTGTGAATGAGAACACCCACGTAAGAAACCTGGTATCAAACAGAAGTGAGATGGAATTCCAGGTTCGTGATTGGCTACTCCATGGTGATGACCAAAGGTCAGATTATGACGGACTACTTAATGGTCGTAATTTTCTTAATAAGTTAGTCGTGTTTCGTACGAAGTCCCCTACATCTGTGTCATATCTTTATGTTTTCCGAGTTTTAACATAGGTTCGTAGGTATTATCTAGTTTTCATCATGATCCGGGTCTTGACAATCACCGGTCGGATGATGTCACAAATGACCGTTGTGTTATGTTTTAATTCGCAACAGTGACCATGGTAATGGACAAAATAATGTCGATGATAAAACGGTACGAGTATGTTGCGTAAGAAAGAGATTACTCCACTCGTATCTAATATATATCCTTCGATTCCTTATTACGCTTTTGCTCGTTTTGAAAGAGCTATTTGTAAGATAAATATCACGTGTAGGCTTAGTTTCATGCCGCGCTGATAACTATTTTAGTTACACCAAGGTGCGTGGGCATCAATTAAGAGAAAGTAACACTGAGTGATACAGTGGATCTCAAGGACAATCTTGAAATCGTGAACAGCATATTCATGCGTAACGAAGAGTTGCAAATCTATAAAGCTAAATGTGATACGCCGGAAAGCATCTAGTTTTCACCCACTTACATATCGTTTACCTTTACATATTTCAGCTATACATTTCGATGACGTTGACGTCCGGGGCCAACGACATCTTCGAGCGGAACGACTACAGTGTTGCCTTTGGTCTGTACTACGTCAACGTTACCCATAGAAAAGGGAATTAGCGTTCACAATACATGTACATCTCTTTCATTCCCCCTACATATTGTTTACCTATCATCACTCTTACATATTTCATCTTTATATCCCACATGGGTACAATGTGTGAAGCCCATTTCTGGTGTCCCCTTCTGTAATATTAATGGAGTATTGCTAAAAGTGGCGTAAAACCATACTCACTCACTCATCTTTATATCGCCTAAGCCCCAACCACAACTTCGAGTGGAACGACGGCTACAGCAATGTGTCCAGTCTGTACTACATCAACGTTATCGATTCAAAACGGATCCAAAACAATATGATATAGTTGTCTTATTTGAGACAATGGATTATTGCCTTTTGAACATAATTGTACAGCCTAGGATGAAGGACAGTTATCGATATTATCTTAATTGATGGCCTTTATTGGATTTTGGAGTGTCATTATTCTCCTTTTCCTAGTTTGTATGTCAATACTTTTTCAACATACATACACCCTTGAACCACCCCCTAGTACTTGAGTTGATACTGCAGGACATTTGCAGTTTGTCACAGAAACGTTTCCCCATTAGATAATGTTTGACGTTGAACACGTTACTGGTTTCATTATAGTCCGTTTGGGTTCAAATGGGAACGATGAATGATTACATAACTCGAAATAGGGATAAGTGCACAAAACATAAATAGACACATGGTCCTGAAACCTCTGTACCCAACAGGATCTGAAATATGACGTTTTATGATCGATCACGGAAAGAGTTGTTTAAGAAACCATCATGTAAGATTCTGCTACTTTCACGCTTCGCACCGAGGGGTGACAAATTGTTGGTGGAACAGCGCCGGCACGCACTTCAGGTGCAACTGAGCACAGAAGGTGAGATGACCCCTACCAGTCAGGAAACAGCCGGATTATTTATATGTCCACTTTTCTGATTTGGACCCTTTTTATCCTTTTGTAAAAACAATTCATTAATTTTGTTTAAGTTCACCCTGACGGCCCATTCATTGAAAGTATCCAGTTGCTTTTATAGACCAATCACTGACTCTGAGAAGGACACAATGTCAGCAAACAGCAAAATAAAGTGTGTGAATATGGTTTCACGCCGCTTTTAGCAACATTCCAGCAATATCACGGCCGGGAAACCAGAAATGGGCCTCGCACATTGTACCCATGTAGGGAATCGAACCACTAACCACTAGGCTAATCCACCGCCCCTCGTTATAAAAGTACCTTACTGCATAATGCATTAAGAATAAACAAAACCCCAAAACAACTTATGTGTATATTTGCTTCCAACTGACATAATAATAAACAGTAACCTATTTCATAATGATCTCACCCCCAGGTTTGTTACTATTCTCACGTCCTCGGGCACTTGTGGAAGCTGTCGCTGGCAACGCTGCCAGAATCGTTGTGTATGACGACTTGAAAGTTGTCCCAGATGCTCTCTCCTCGTCCTTACATTGTAGGGCAACAAAAAAGGAGTTTAAACACGTTATACTCAATAATTAGGGTGTTGAATCAACACTTATACCTATACACACATTGACTTGGCATCATTTTATTGACACCGATGTTGCTGTTGTGACAAAATGGCAAACATTTATCTACTCTGTCAAGTGTCTCTTGTTGTTAATGAAGGTTCTCTCTTGGTTCGTTTGTACTTGGGGCGATGAGGTAGTCTAGCAGTTAAAGCGTTGGCTCGTCACACCGAAGACCCGGATTCGAATCCCCACAAGGGTACAATGAGTGAAGCCCATTTCTGGTGTCCCCCGCCGTGATATTGCTGGAATATTGCTAAAAGTGGCGTAAAACCAAACTCAATCAGTCAGTCAGTCGTTTGTACTTGTATGTACTCATCGACATGAGAAAGTCCACATTCGCTTACTGTGTACATCTTGAGATCGACAATGTTTAGAAAAGGTTGTTTACATTTACATAAATAAATCCTGTCTTCAGGTGAGAATTGGGTAGCATTCTGACATAACCTTCTTTGTCATGTGTTCATTGCGGATAGCCCATTCCTCATTGCCCAATATTGTCACAGTAGGGTTAGTGAGTGAGTGATCAACAGCATAAGCATCAATTGGGATACGATGACATGTGTCAACCAAGTCAGAGAACCTGACCACCCAATCCCGTAAGTCGTCTTTTACGACAAGCATGGGTTGCTGAGACAAATTCTGACCCGGATCTTCATGGGTAGCTGGTTTGTTTCAAGAACAGTTTCTTTGTTCTCACTCAAATTACAAACATGTTGGGTGTATATCGTGTACAACAGTTGTATTTTGTTTGCGAATAAACATCAAGAATTGTCACTGTTTCTGATTACACTCATGTTGGGGGTTTCAGCTTTTCACTTAGATATGAGCTGAGGTGAAACTGGGTTTAACGTCGTGCTTGAGAATATTTCGCTCATATGACGACGTGCATGCGTGTGTATGTGTATGTGCGGCTGCTTGTACTAGCCCAGACTGAAGCTGGTTTTATAGTGCTAGCCCACTGAGATACCATGCCGCAGTGAAGCATGAATACCCCACTCAGACACTTTATACTGACTCCGAGCCGACCAGTCCTTGTTGTACCCATTAATGCCGAGCCCCAGGCAGGGACCAACAAGTACCATATTTTAACGTCTTTTGGTATGACGCGGTCGGGGATCGAACCCGCGACCTTCCGCTCTCCGGGCGGACGCTCTAACCACTACACCACGGAGGCGGTCTCTTTGCCAGAGGCTTGTAAACGATGAACTGCATCAAGAACGTCAAAGACCAGATCCGGTTTGTCGCCAAGCATTAGATGCTGAAGACTACTTCTAACCCAGACCGTCATGGGGAGATTGTACAGTTTAAATTGGAATACTTTTGGGAAAGCATCATGGAAAAAAATCAAACTGTTCGCCGTGGTTTCATATCTTTAGTTTTTATAAATTGAATCTAGTCGAACACCCTTGTTTCGAACTCACGTTTTTTTCGATGTAAAAGCTTCGTCTGTGCATAATCAAAATTAAATCATTTTGCAGTTGTGTTAAATTTCGAATACCTTGACTTATTTACGTAAGTCCGTTTCATGTTCTTTTTGTTCGCTCCCTGTTTTCATTATCTGTGATGCCCGCGTAAGCAGCATGGCCAACTATGACTGTATTGTCTTTACGAAAGATGACGTGATCAATTTTTATGCTTTGGAGAGGTTGACTTGGTATTTTGCAACTACAAAAAAAATAACCCGAAATCTAGTCAGAAGCATTGTTTCCTGTTGTACAATGGGGCATTACGGAAATGTTATTGTACATCATCCAGTCCTTTTCTTAACGATATTGGCGTTATAAGAAATGGAACCAGTCATTAGAGCTTGCTGCATTGGCAGATCCCACTGACAGCCCACAGCCATGGGTGTTGTAGTTGTAGTTGAAGCCGATGCAGCTTCTGTTGTAGCTATAGTAGGTGCTGCCCTCAACTGCAAATGTGACATCAACTGGGAGAACATCCCCGACATACCTGGTTGCCACCAAGCGCTGAAGTAACATTGGTCGGGTTCTGGAAGTCTTCGTTTGTACTGGGTATAGGAATATTTTCTCGGTCTTTCTTTGAGATTAAGAAATTTCCATGAGAAGAACGTAGGCGTTCATGATGGACACACTCCCTACTGAGAGAAGAGTCGAAGAATGTCACAAAGAAGTCTGGAATATGCCAAAACGATAGGCCAGATAAGAAAAGTACCTCTTGCTCTTCATAAGAGGTTTTCATAAGGGTTCTGGTCAGATTCAACCAGCAAACGTAGTACACTTCTAAAAGACAATCCGTGATCGGTTTCTAAAGGAAATAAACACTGTTTTGAAGTCTATGCTAACAAACAGAATCCACTGTGTGATTCGGACACTTGCTAAAAGGTTCTTTGAGCAGAGTTACACCGTTCGAGGGCGTATGACGATAATCCTTAAAACCATGGGAAGAATTTTGTACTTACACCCTGTTTGTGTTCTCTCAAATCCGAGAACCTTGGATTCGGAAACTAGACTCATCTCAAACCAAATAACACCTACAACTATGGAAAAGTGTTTTATACTTACACCCTGATTGTGTTCTCTCATACACTTCGACTTCACACAGTGTTAGTCGGTCATCCTCCGACTGTCTGTCCAGACCCTGTATTCTGACATAACGCCCTTGGGCAGCGCAAGAACATGAAATATTTTCTGTTGCACCAGCAGCCATTGGTCCATCATACATGGCACAAAGTTGTGAGGGAATCAGTGGGTTCTGGACGGGGTCATCTGCGAAACCTCAATCTTTAAGGCATGCATTCGGTCACCTGAAAGTTGCAGGGATTTCTGACTAATAATACTTAATATACTTACCTCTTCATATATTTTTTCCTGCTTAATATATTTCTCTCTTAATATATTTCTTCCTGCAGACCTTGAGTTACATTTTGTTTCACGAAATATTTGAACTGATTTTGGTGAAAAGATGTCTCAAATAGATTAAAGTTAAAGTTAAATCTATACATGTCAGTTAAGAACACTCATCCAATCCATAATTTGAATGTACATTTCATCGTTATGATAAATGGAAGCGAGAATATTCATGAAAGGACTTGCATCCAAGATCAAGATTACAGGCCCTAAATCTTCACAAACAACGCTTCTGTTTTTATTCAAGTTTGGTTATTTCCCAGGTCTGGCACAAGAAATGTGGAAGTGGTCCGTCATATCAAGAAGACTCGTGAAAAGCATGTGAACATCAAAACATCGTTCATACACTTATATTTGCGATCAGGTGACCGGCCTGTGGGTCAATGGTAATGCCGTATACCGTGTACACCTCACATCAAAATATTTGAGTTTACTAACGAAATAGTCCATATGTATGAAAGAGCAAAAACTAATTTATATGCAAAATATACTCACACGCAAAAGAAACGCAAGTCGAGTATAAAGTATACATGTATGTAATTTTCAACATTAAACACAAGAAATACTAACAGAGGGCAAGATGGGCAAACCTTTTAGTGATGACATTTCGTTGGCTGCAAAGACTGATGACATCATTTAGCATTCGAAACTGAAAGGTTACACAGGTTCTGGTCAATAGCCAATACGTCAGTCAATACCGAATGTGACCACCATTAGAATTGATCACGGCCACACATCCCCTGTACATTGAGTAGATCAGACGATTTGTAAAGGTCATTCTGCACACATCCAGAACAGCTGTGCGAAGTTCATCGGCACTTGTAGGGACTGGTCGCACATTATGCGGACCTCATCCCATAAGTGTTCAGATCAGGACTGACAGCTGGCCACGGGATAATATGGATGTTGTGTTGTTGGAGAAAGGTCATGGTAGCTCTTGCAACATGGCGACGAGCGTTATCCTGCTGGAATATATGTGTTGACGATGTTGTGCGAAAAATAGAACAACATGTGGTCTGATCACTTGGTCGATATAATGTTAAGCAATGTCCCCGACCTTGACCAACATTCTGGAAGCACATAGGTCCAAGTCTCGCATTAAGTCCAATTTCTGCCCAGATCATGACGCTAGGTCCACCCAATGCATCCCCTTCCAAAACATTTTCACCAGAGAAATGATCACCTCGACTCTTCCATCTGCATGGGACACACAAAAACGACTCTCATCCGAGTAGATGACATGTCTCCACTCACGATGACGCCAATTTTGATGACCTTGTGCCCACCGAAATCGTGCTTGTCGATGCCTTGGTTGGAGAACGGGTCGACGTGCTGGTCGGCGACATCTGAGATTGTTGGAACGGAGGCGTTGGATCACAGTGTCCCGGCTAATGCGTCGATTGTGTGTTCTTATGGTGTCTCGAGCTGTTTGACTTGCAGTCAAGAACGGATCTCACTGGTGTTGACGGATAATATGCCTATCTTGTGGAGGGGTGGTAAACCCTAGGACGACCGCTCTGAGGAAGGTAATCTGTGGTCTGTGTTGTGTTGTATCGATGCTGGAGACGGTAGATCGTGGTTATGTTTACGTTGAAATGACGGGCACCATCTTGGACAAACTCCTCAGCTTTCAAACGTCCGATAGCCTGGTTTCTTGCAATTTCAGTTAAGCGTGGCATTGTTGAACAAGGAGTAATAGGCCCATTTGTGGGGGACTGTCTCATACCCACTAAAGTTGGTGACAATTCTTGCATGTTCGATTTCACGAGAAATGTGTGCATGATGTGCATTGGTATGGTGCGTTTTGGTGATTGCTTCTTTTGATGTGTTTTTCTCGAAACGTCCTAAACGCAACAAAAATTATTGATAACACCATCAGGCTTCACTACATGTCATACACTCAGATCAATTTAGGGTTCCGAGTTTGTTTCTTGTTCGGATAAAAAACGTGTGTTTCTTATGCGTGTGAGTAATATTTTAAGTGAACTTCGCCTTGCATTTGAATCATCATGGACACTCCCCAAAACATTACAGTTGATATGCAGTATACCACGTTTTCACAGTATATAGTTGATTTTGTACGGTATCATGAAACCATTGCTTCCAAACTCAGTCGTCAAACATTTAGCAGACCTACCTTTTTAAACATCACCCGAAAAAGAAAAAAATTGCACTAACAACATGTTAAAATAATCCATACCTGAATTGAATTGATCACCCCTTCTTAAGGATAAGTTGGGGTAGCCCAGAGGTTAAAGCATTTGCTTGTCACGTTTCAAGTCCAAACCAGATACATTGCTTGAATCACTTTTATTCACCTCAAGAAAATAGGCTGATAATTCTACAGGTATATTTCTACATTTCTATACGCCTCAAAAATAGTCAAGTATCCTCACCGCAACAATCTCCTCTGTTAGTTATTGTAATGTATTCCAAAATAAAGTCGCCCTGAAGGTCAACCATCCAGTAGGGTTGCATGTCCCCGACTTGGCACTCCCAGCACGAGTTCTGGAAAAAACGTGATTCTCTGTTGCCGTCGACTGCTCTGTCTTTGTTGCTTGCTAAAGTCGACGATTTAGTTGACTTACCCAAGGCTAGGTTATTGACGATACCTGAGAAAAAAGAAGGGACATGATCGCTGAATTATTGGACGTCCTGAAAACGATTGGGCATATTAGTTAACTTTCATGGGAACTTGTCAACTTTATAAGAACCCCGTTGTTATTCAAGGTTAGACCACAGGCGACTTAAGCTGGCTGTAAGATTTATTGGATCGCATGGCCAGGTTGATTTCGTGTAATCATAACCAAACGGCAGATCTTAACCACAATGCCAATCTCAACATTGTTAAAGTCCAAACGTGACCATTTGTAAGGTAACGTGTCAGTGTATACAGGGGAATAATTTAGAGAACAACAGTAACATATTATCCCTGCCAGACATAGGCATTCGATGTAATTACAAAGTACAACTGTATGTTGCAACCAGTCAAATAGACTTGATATTTCACTTGTGATAAACAGTAAGGTATTATTTCATGTTCCTTCTGAACATATACAAATTCAAGAAACAGGACTGTTCCCTTTAATAAAATAGAACATAAATACCAGAAACATGATTGTTTCCTTTATAATAATAGTACATAACATAACACTAATGAATCTTTCTCAAGAACGCCTCCAGATACAGAGGGGCTTTAACTCAAAATGATATATTAACAGTGGACATCTTACACAAAAGGATCCATTTCCCGACCATTTTGGGAAATAGAGAATCTCACCCAAGTGTCTACTGATATCAATATTATATCAACAACGAGGCTTGCCGAGGATATTTTTACCTTTATCAACGAGTGTTGATATAATTGATATCGGTAGACACGAGGGTGAGATTCTATTTATCAGCAAAAATCATTCTTCATTAGTTTTCAAAGAAAAATGTACATCTCTCAACACCATTTGATTTGCAGTGCAGCGATGTCATAGAATTGTGACGTCATCAAGTTGATGATGTCATAGCATTGTCAGGGCATTGTACAAAATCTACTGTCAAAACGATATCTCCTAGGAGATATCATATGATCTCACACAAGCGATATCTCCTGTGGAACACAGTTTTGGATGATAAATATGCTTTTTTGGACTTGGTACACAACTATGCATTGACATTAAACAATATAACATCTCAAACAATAAGCCAGTGCTAATGGATTTCCCTATCGAAACAAGGTCATCTAATGCAAAGTAATAAGATACTATAGTATAATCACATCAATAGACATAAAGAACAAACGAGGTCCGTTTCAGAAAAATATACTAATATTACATAACAGTAATGAACAATGCCACACATGAACACTGAAAGGTCTTCTTCCAGTTAGATGCAGAAATATATATTTATGTCTCTGGCGATTATACCACTACCACAATAACAAACACTTTCCAAACGAATTCCATATTTGGTCGAAAAACAATATATCTGGACTATGTCCCTTTATATGAACTTACCTGAAATTAATGTTGCATTTGTGAGAAGAAGGACCGACGTCAGCAGGAACATGATTTCTCCACGATAGCGAAAACGTGAAATGTTTTTTGAGAAATATGCACACTTTAGGTAACCTAGGGGATATGATGTAAAGATAAACAAATCGATATCCTTGAACTTATTGATCATATGCATGACTCCATGCTTTGATACTCTGTATCTGTTTTCGGCCTCAATAATTAAGCATTTATTTGTTCTCGACTTCACACATTGATCGGACCATCAGGCATAACCGTTTTCTTTTAAAGGATAAGCAGAAATAGAAACAAGAAGTGTTTTCGAAGTAAACGTCTAAGCTTACAAACGTAGATGTCTGATATGCTGCAGTGTGGTCATGCTTAACCCTGGGAATCCTGTGTTTGACTGTCCTCTCAGTTTCAACTAGTCGGTATTTAGGTGAAATACACTACCTTTGTCCAAAAGGGATGATTTTCATAAATATATTGGGCAAAAACAGTTTCTGGCGTTTACGCTGCTTGTAGGAAACAGGGGACACCAGAAATTGGTTTCACGCATTGATGACCTGAACCATTGGACTACTCCACTGCCTCGCAAAGAATGAGCACGTATGGCAGCCCTCTGAAGCTGTTCTAAGTCAGTATGTCGGGTAAACATCAGAACCAGCTGAAATCATTGTAATCATGTAAGTATCGAACTCTGACATTCAGTGTAGCAAAAAAGCGAGTCTACCCAACCGCCCATATGTGATAAAGCGGATTAAAAGTAGAAATCACTGCAATCGCATTTTAGCAATAACTCTTCATGGCTCCGCGTGTACCCAAAGAAAATCAGAAATGCACTCAGACAGTTGAAACACGGGTATGTTAACGTACCTCTCAACGTTACCGGTAACCGTGTGTCAGACAAGTGAGGTACAACTTATAACCGGCTAGAGCAGAGTACATCAAGTCCACTATTTCTGAACTACTGAAAGGTAATTATGAACCATATGCGAGATGAATACTTTTACAAAAGCAAGGGGATATTTAATAAATACATATCACTATAAACTATTGACAGTTCATATTTTTAATGAAATAAATATTTTAACAGTGGAAAAGGGATATCTAGATAAGATATGCCTTAGCCGATTAGTATCGTGAAGTTTTTTTAGATCAATGGCCAACGCGCCCTACGTCCATCGCGTCATTAACCATTAAAAAGTGAACCTCATAATAAACACGAATTTGGAATGATATGTTTTAATCTCAGATCAATCTGTTAGGTAGCAGTTTACTAAAGTAGAACTTAAATCAATTGGTCATTCGCAAAGTGAAGCAGATCTCACTTATACTGGAGTAAACAGTATGGGGATACACAACGAAACATACCACTTACGTGATCACAACTGCCTGTTTATTGCATAGAGCGGCATTTCGATGTACAACGTTCAGGATAAACAAGCTGATTGAATGTTGATTGATTCCATCACTTGGACAATGGAATGGATTTAGACTTGTTGATCTTGCTCTTCTGTTGGCCCCAAGGATGTGCTACTTGCTGAATTATCTGTTGTTAATATGCTGCTTGTCACTATGCATATATACTTCTATTCACCTGGTTGTAGTAACTTTTTTCTTGATAACGGCGTGAGAATATACATGGAAACTCCCCTCTATCGACCTTTGGTCCTAACGGGTGCGTTAAGGGAAATGTTGATGTCCCTTCCGTTAGCAAATTAACATTGGATAATAGAGACAATGATAGGCCTACGTGTTGATAGAAGAGGTTATTCCGGATTATGCCCATGAGAGCACACCTAATGAGAAAACGAGCCAAATATATGTATAAACAGGGATACTCTACAACATATATAGTCGCCCTGGTATAAAGATAGTGTTTTATTTCAGTCTCAGTTCACTTAGCATATAAACATTGAAATATGAAACACATACAAAACATAGAAGGCGTAAGCCACGAGTGGTAACGGGAGACTATATGGACAGATTTTATTTAATCATGTTACAACATGCTACATTTTACAGGAATTATAAATAGTTATATTACATCATATTATGGAATGTTTCAAAATATTACAAAATTTTAAATATACATACACATTTATAAGTACATTATAATTGTATTAAAGATGTGAAAGAAGAGATGCTGAATCAGCAAACTGTCTAATAGTTAACATTCCATTTTGAAACTGGTGTCTCAGTTCTTGAAGGTATCGGTATTTCTTCTTCGTGGGTTGTCTTTGGCCTTTTACATATTGCACCAACGAGGTGTAGGAATAAACTTATGTTCAAGTTGAGCATTAGCCATTTCGAAATCGAATGTACACTTTCTTGCTTCTTCTCATTATATATCCCCATGTAATTTGAGGGGAACTGATCCAGAGCGATTAATGTTTCTCGCCAACAGTCTAATTACCAACCCAAACTGCAAGCTTGTCGGTATCTGCTCCCTCGACCGTGACGGACACAGGGACTGGGCTTCTGGCCACCTTGACAAAATTTCTTCACCCCAAACAACGGGAAATTAGGAAGGGTGGATGCTCATCAGATGCTGTTATTTGAGAATACCCCCGGTAGTTCCTGTCTGATTGCAATAAAGTATACCAGCAGTGTATGCTTTTCAGATTTTCTAATGCATAGATGGCATAGTGACTGATCAAATTTGATCTTATTTCTGTGTTTTTTACCTCGATATTTAATCATGCCATGTGAACATATGATGTCTATTACATATTATATTTATGACAAATGAAAATTTACTTAGGTATATACAATTTTAACTTCAGTACACATCAAATGCTTATATGTATATCTTATGCAACAATGAAGTTCCGTTCGTATACGCTATGCATCTTAGCTAGATTATTTACAGACCGCCGCCATATAGCTGGACTATTGCTGAGTGCGGCGTAAATCTAAACTCACTCACTCACTCAGTTGGTTCGTAAACTGATTCCATCATTTGCTAGACTATGCAAAGGGAGATAACTCGTGCCTCGCATTCCTCTATCTTTCGCACGAAAGAGTCTCGATCTAAGCTTCGATCGGATCGTAAGATCGGGACCGGCTACAATCGGCCTTAGATCGGGTAGTCGAACGGGTGTAACTTTTAGCTAAGACGATTGTAAAATTGGCGTAACCTGCTAAGATTGGTCTTAGATAAGATCGGTTAGTGGAACGGCACCCTGAGCCTTATAAAAATCGAAAGGTCGGCTTCCTGAGTCGACATCTCAAACTATTTTCATGTAAATGGTAATAATTCCTGAGCATTAGAGAACAGATTGGCTTGTTTGGAATTTAATGCTTTTCATAAACTAGAATCTCATAAACTATTTGTCTCTGGAATCATCTGTGATATGAACTTGTGTAGTGATTTCTCTAGAAATTATTTAACGTTATCTAAAATTAAACATATTCCATCACCAAGGATAACTATTTCAAATCACGAAAGATGAATGATCTTTTTAATAATATCAGTTCTCATTTAGTTATTGCGTTTTTAAAAGAATTAGATTTGTTGAATGAATTGTAAATAGATAAATATTTTAAAATTGGTAGTTTAGTTGAGTAGCTGAGATTGTTAGTGGCTGTATCCTCACAGGGGGTTGAAGCACTGTAAAATTATTGTCCTCCTGTGGGGATACGTAAGTCCCAAAACATTCAAAGTCAATTTAAACATACCGTTATTTTTAACCGTAGAATATGTGTTATTTTAACTGATGGCTAAATTGTATTAACTTGCTGACAGCTGAATTCGAAGGGATGGTGTAAATCCAGCTAGGGTCCATGCAGGAAGCAAATGTACTGTAAGTCCCCATGGTCCCTAGTATGGTGTTCTACCTTCAGTTGTTGGCGATCTATAGCCTATTTTATTTTGTGTTGTCCCTTATAGTTAAATGTTTTAGATTTAATTACTAGTTTTACATATATATCTGTGATACTCTTGTTGCTTTACTGTCCTTTGTCGGCAGGTTTTTAATATACATCTATTTCATTTCAATATCAAATGTTCTCGTCACGATATGGCTGAAATATTGCCGATGTGACGTTAAATATTAACTCACTCACTCTAAAATTCAACATTTAGTCCCCTTTTATTGTATATTACCAAATTAATTAGTTACACTATGAAGTTTTTAAGAAGGACTTCATTTGGGTTCTTTTTGCCTCAGTCTGCCCGTGTGTGGACAATATAACCAATTATCTATTATCAAGTTCATGATATTTCGTCAATACACCAACTGTATTACACCGTCTCTGACCACAAACCCAAACGGGTTGTTCTCTATTCGCCTACAGTCTTCAAACAACATTTCATGGTCTGTTGACTGTTGATTTCGCAATGATAAACCACCCAAACGGTCCATCCCTTGTGACAGGTGCTAATTAGAGGGTACCATTAAAGAATGTATTCTACTACAATAAACCTTTTATTCCCTGGCAAGGGTTCACTTTATGACATGTAATAAGCCCTGTCCAGTCAGTCAGTGGGTCCGGTAAACTTTTATTTAATCAATGATGTAACCTAGGTCTATGTAATTTGTATTTATGCAAACCGAGACAGGTCAAAAACTATTGGCGCTTCTGTGGATAATAAGTAAAACATACACTTAAAACGGTATTTTGGAAAATGCTAGCCATATCAGGGCAAATATGACAGTCAATATCAATTTTGAACACCCAGAACAACAAAGATGCAGACGAGTTAAGTTATACCAGGGATAATCTACAACGTCTTATAGTCTCCCTGGTTATACTCATATATAGAACTGATTTCTAGTTGATCGCATAGGAGGACGAATACACTCCTAGGAGGACGAATACACAGTCTATACACTCACGGGGATCCTTGGGAAAAGGAGAAACTGAAAGAAGTAGTGGTAAAATCCTTCTTAAATTTCCAAAAATTTCCACGCCTTGGAAATATCATGTTTCCAATTTTGGAAATTTTGGGAAATATGATATTTCCAAATTGGAAATTTTTGGAAAACACCATTTTTTTCTTGTGTGATTTCCCTATCGAAACAAGGTCTTCTAATGCAAGGTAATAAGATACTACATTATAATCACATCAATAGACATAAAGAACAAAGGAGATCCGTTCAAGAAACATATACTAATATTACATAACAGTAATGAACAATGCCACACATGAACACTGAAAGGTCTTCTTCCAGTTAGATGCAGAAATATATATTCATGTGTCTGACGATTATACCACTACCACAATAACAAACATTTTCCAAACGAATTCCATATTTAATTCCATACTTATTCCTTAGGTTGCATTTGTGAGAAGTAGGACCGACGTCAGCAGGAACATGATTTCTCCACGATAGCGAAACGTGAAATGTTTTTGAGAAATATGCACACTTTAGGTAACCTAGGGGATATTACGTAAAGATAAACAGATCGGTGTCGTCTCAGGACGCCGACCTTTCGATTTTCCACTAGTCTCAGGACGCCGACCTGCGGTTTCCTTAGGTTTTGATTCGGCTTAGTTAGCGTTGCGGATAATCTACTCTAGATGTTTTGATAAGGTGAACTCGTCGGACATGTCACTTCGAATTGATTGAAAAGTTTACAATAACACTAAGTAGAGTGCCAATATTGAACATTGTTCATATCTTTGGTATAAATATCTATGGAATGGCCAAATGATTCACATTCGATTTCGAAATGGCAAATGCACAGCCTAGATCAGAGATTTATCCCTACTCGTGGCAGTCGTTACTTGGTTGTTGGCAAGCAAGTCAGCAAGAGAAAACGAGACTGGATATCTTGGATATGTACTGCAAAAGACTGATGAAGACCCTGCATTGTCCTCGTAATCCATTATTAATTGGCAAAATGAAACTAGTCTCAGGACGTCGACCTTTATATTTCACTCAACCGTAAAGTTTGGTCGAAAGGTCAGCGTTATGAGCCTGCACCAACAGATCGATATTCTTGAACTTATTGATCATATGCATGACTCCATGCATTGATACTCTGTATCTGTTTTCGGCCTCAATAATTAAGCATTTATTTGTTCTCGACTTCACACATTGATCGGACCATCAGGCATAACCGTTTTCTTTAAAAGGATAAACAGAAATAGAAACAAGAAGTGTTTTCGAAGTAAACGTCTAAGCTTACAAACGCAGATGTCTGATATGCTGCAGTGTGGTCATGCTTAACCCTGGGAATCCTGTGTTTGACTGTCCTCTCAGTTTCAACTAGTCGGTATTTAGGTGAAATAATACTACCTTTGTCCAAAAGGGATGAGTTTCATAAATATATTGGACAAAAAAAGTTTCTGACGTTTACGCTGCTTGTAGGAAACAGGGGACACCAGAAATTGGTTCCACGCATTGATGACCTGAACCACGGATATATGGTAATAGGGATTGATGTATGGAAATAGGGACGGATATGTGGTAATAGGGACGGATGTATGGTAATAGGGACGGATGTATGGTAATAGGGACGGATATACGGCAATAGGGACGGATATATGGTAATAGGGACGGATGTATGGTAATAGGGACGGATATATGGTAATAGGGACGGATGTATGGTAATAGGGACGGATGTATGGTAATAGGGACGGATATATGGTAATAGGGACGGATATATGGTAATAGGGACGGATGTATGGTAATAGGGACGGATATATGGCAATAGGGACGGATGTATGGTAATAGACCATTCTTAATGAGGCCTCATGAATATTCATATCTGTACCAAAACGAGGCTAAATGGGGCAAGGACACAATCGTATAATGGCGACAAATCTCAATGTATACTTCCTGGTTTCAAATTTCCCTTGAACGGTACATTACGAAACTGTCCAGTAGTTCAGGGAAATCGCAGAGAAATGGGAAAGGGCTACACAAATGTTTCTGTAGCATATCCACGGATGGAAGGGTGAATAAGTACTGTACATCACGACACAGCACGATAAGTCATATGACCTAGATATCTAGGTTAATGTTTACCATGTTGAGCAGCATTTATGAAGGAAAGCTACTCTAAAGTCACAATGGTGGAAATATTACCAAGGGAAGTCAATTACGTTACTTTATCAACATATGAACAAAGCAAAAGACTCAACGTATTTCCCGACCTGGATTCAAATCATCCACTTCCACATGGGAGTAGTGTTGTTAATTCTTGAGCTGAATAATCGAGATTATAAGTAATATGTAGATCAAGATAGCTCTCCTCGAGTGGATCTGGACCAAACAAATTTGTTTGTATTATTCATGTGATGAAATTATTTGTTTGGTATTTTTTCTGTTTAAAATGTTTTGTCCTATCGACTCTGTTTTATAGATATAGGGTATTTATTCACGCATTTATTTTCAGTTGTACAGGACTAGTGGTGATGGCGATGTGCACGTAGCTGCATGTTACAATCGCAGAGGAAAAACGAATCGCCACATCATCATGTAGAAACTATTTATTTCAATCAACATGAGTGGGACCAGAGACCATATTTATTCACTCACTAAGTCTTTTGTCACTCCAGATGTTTTGTATGCATGCGTTGGTTATGTACAGCAAAGTACACCATATATACAGCTTAGTATTTCTAAGTAACCCACCTTCTTCACACTTTGGTGTGAAAGGTGTCAGTTGAGTTTACAAAGGACCCTATGTGTGCCCTGTGGATACTATTTACACTCATATGGTCCTGCTTGCAGGTGCAATATAGCCATTATGTCACTGCATTCACCATACATTACCGATTTCCATATTGCATAAATACCTACACTGAGCACTTATCATCTTAACTTGACAACGACTGGTAAACATCTTTTGTCTTCAATGAATAAACTGTAAACACCATTCGACAGCTTAACTACTGCACCTGTGACAAACAAATGTACTATATATGAACACCGAGGGGAGAGAGCAAGGTTCACATTCGTCATGAGGAGGCACCTTTAGGACAATTGTGCATGTAGCTATGAGAAGAAGTACCGCAACCTTGAATATGACTTAGCTCTTTGTCAAGAAAATGTATACCAGTTCAGGTATAAAAAGAGGGGTATGGTCTTACAACAGCACGTAGCTCTCTTGATTCCAGCAGCGAGATTCTGAATTGGTTTCTGTTAAACCCGGCAAAGCCATAACATACCATTACATTGATTAAATTGCTACAGTTCACAGAGGTGTCATAGCCCAGCACAGTTATCATTGAGGTACACAGACCAAAATAATGTTCAACACGACCCCTATGAAACTACGTCAGTGTTAAGTATCATGTGCACACATCGCACGTCACGTTGACAATGTTTTTCTCAAACTAATACATTGAAGTGTTCAAACTAATACTTCGAAGTGTTCAAACTAATACATCGAATTGTCCAAACTAATACATCGAAGTGTTCAAACTAATACATCGAAGTGTTCAAACTAATACATCGAAGTGTAAAGAAAGGAAAGAGAAAAAGAAAGAAAGAAAATGTTCTTATTTTTTTTTCGTGTAAGCCCGGTAGGTTGCAAAACTTTATATTTAGTTAGTGTTGAGAGCTTGCCCAACTTTTCAAAATCATGTGTGAGCCCGGGCTTTATTTCATGATGGTAGCTACGCCCCTGTTAACCTTCGTCCTTTATTTTGCGCAAGGTACTGACAGATATACCAGTAGCATCGCTGGCTTTTTTGAGTGCACTGTGTGTGCTGTCGGAAATAGTACACATGTACTGAATGACATTGTAGGCAACCTCACGTGTTTGTGAATGAATGACTTGACCCCATTTACCCAATTTAGATTGCGACATGATAAGTTTCAAATACCTGCAGAGTTTAATCCTCTTTTAACAGTCCACTTTACAAGATACTAGTATACACATGCTCGAGCAGAAACACAACGTTTCCGAATCATTGCGTAGAAAGTGATTACTGCAAGGATAACAAAAATCACGTGCGCGAAGTTTTCACACCTGTTCCCCCTTCGAGTAGGTAGTGGATCAGTTCACGGCACGCTCCCAGCTGTCCTTTCACAAACGCGTCTTTCGCGCACCTCATTCTAATGTTGGTTGGACAGTAGGAATATTTGTTTGTATCTGTTACATGAACAAAGGAGTTGGTGTAGAAGTGATAGAGTGTGAACATTTCAAACTCTGTGAACTGTACAATACTTGTCTTCAAGCTATTGAAATATGTTTTAGTTGTTTGACAAATAACACCATTTATTCACAACTATGAATGTTGTCTTAGCTTTGTTAAGAAAGAGAACAAAGATAAGATACAATTTAGACAGCAGATTTAAGAGTTTTTTCAGTGATTCTGAATTCTGATATAAATTACATTGAATTGTTTGTGAAAGAATTGGTGTAGAAACACAACTTCCCAAAGGAAACTTCAGTTTCAAATTATTTTAAGGCGTGCTGAACATGTTTGACTGTACCTGAAATTTTATGAGATCAACAGCTCTTTAAGTGCGTGTGTGAATGTAACACAGGTTGTAATGAATTTATAACTATTTTTAGTCACGATATGGCTGAAATACTGCCACTGTGACTATAAACTTTAACTCACTCACTCACTCATGATATATCGTCTCGCCTCATTAAACTGGTATCAGGATATATCGTCTCTGCACTTAGACTACGAAGCACAGCTCTAATACCAAGTATGTGCATATTTACACATTTACAACAGTACTTCACATCATTAATACATTGTAATAATCTTTTTCGAAAATACAGATAATGAAATTTGTGCAGCTATGTGAACACACCTGTCTGTGTTTTATTGCAATAAGCAGTCTCTCCTTGTATGTCATATATAAGAAGTGTACCTAAGGTCAATTATTTAAACTATAATGTAATTTCCATTACAAAAAGTATAAACGGTATTACCTACTGATCAGAAAGGCTTATCAGTACCCCACCGCCATCACCCCGCCCTAGGCCTACCCCATCCCACACCCTCTCACACACATGCACACACACACTCCCTAACATGCATATCGCTCTGGCCCATAGACCAATATTGTAACCTTTTAAACAGACATGATGTGTATGTCAAGAAAGGCAGGCACGTTAATAGTGGTGCTCAGTCATGGGTATCACTTCGTCATGTGTTTCTAATGATCTCCGTGCATTATGGCGTGGTCCGACGCGCTAACGAACCCGATGTGACAATTACATTACAGAACCATTGAAATACATGTTAAAGTAGTGTTACTCTTGTAACACTATATTTACCCATTACCAACCATTTACGCGTGTACTAAATATATGACAAACCTAACCCTGGTCATACGAAATTTCAAAGGAATTGAAATGCATGTCCTACAATCACAGCATTTACATACGTTACACATGCTAGAAAACACATGAAAACAATGGCCAGATTTACACACCTGTGAAGTACAAGTAAATACAGAGTTGAGTGTTCATTTATTTTAACACCCCTTTAAACGTGTGTAAATCTGACAGCCAGATGATACGTAGATTTCAAACGTTGTTCATATGGCCGCCGGATGAAACGTATATTCCCTAATGTTAGTAAATTTGGGTAATACAGTCATTTTGTGTGGTGTGCCATACGCCTTTCAGTGAGGATTGTGATGGAACGTTTAACTTCCTGTGTTGGAACGTGAATGGACTTAAGAACAAAATCTATCACCCTGACTTTATCAATTATTTACTTGATTTTCAAGTTATATGTCTGGTAGAAACATTTGATGATAATGCTTCTAATGTTGATTGGTTACCTAACTACGATATATTTTACAGCCCTGCTATCAAGTTATCCGAGTATGGAAGACTCTCTGGTGGCGTCTGTGTAGGTGTCCACCAGTCACTGAGTAAAGCTTGGTAGTTGTTAAAAACAGACATTGATAATTGCGTGTGTCTTAATTTCACAAAAGATATATTCTCCACTGATAGAAATATTAATCTACTATGTACATACATACCACCAGCGGGTTCGTCCTATTATAATCACACTCAGTCAAAATGTAACCCTGATCAAGTTGATAACTCTTTATTGTCTATTCTGGCGCAATTAAGTGATTCGCATACATTGTTGTGTGGTGACATGAACGCTCGAACAGGTGAGAACAGTAACCCACAGGTTCCTGTCAATGATGATAGAAATATCAACATTGGTGCATTTGAAGATGATGATGATATCACAGTTGATAATCGAAAGTCACATGATACTGTCATTAATAAGTTCGGACAAAACTTGATAGACCTTTGTTATGCGTTTCAGCTATTTATTGTTAATGGCAGAGTGTTCGGAGACGAACGAGGTGAATTTGCTTTCATGGGACAACAAGGCAATAGTGTTAATGACTATTTCATCTCTTCCCCTGACTTTTTCAATATATCAGCAAGCTGAATATAGGTGATCAGTTGGAATATGATCATTTGCCACTGGAACTAACCTGTAAACTTCCTACCTTGAAAACGTCGAATCATAATACATCGTCGGAAGGTTTGCTTGATAATATCATATGAAATGATGCTCTTTGTCACAATTTTTTGGAAAATCTAAAAACGAATTATGCTCGTGGAATTCAGACGTTTTAGATAAACTTGACAGTAGCGTTGATGACGTAATTGATGATTTTATAATGCATGATTGTAGAGTCTGCCAGCTGCACGAAGAAACGTATAATGAAACCTCGTACGATGACACCGCTAAACTCCGAGTGTAAAATCGCACGAAGGGTTGCACGAAAATCACTTAGGAAATTTAGAAAACTTCGCAGTGATTTAAACAGGAGACTCTACTGTAAGGAAAGAAATAGATACAAAACCCTTTGTAGAAGATACAAATCGGACTTGCGTAAACGAAATGTAGAAAGACTTTGCAAATCAAGTGGTTCACCATCAGCGTTTAGGAAACAAATACGAAAATTCAAGAATAGACCAATCATTGGCAATATAATTACTAAAACATCATGGCTTGCTCATTTTAAAGTTTTTTTTAGAAATGATTGTGTTTTTAATGATTCTTGCACAAGCACTGATATGCAAGATGATGCAATAAGAATGACATTTGAAAATGATTCAGACCCAGAAGCACTTGTATTAGATTCACTCATTACAGATCAGGAAATTTGTGAAGCGTTGATGCACTTAAAACACGGAAAATAAGCTGATTTGGACCAAGTTGTTGTAGAAATGTTGAAGTGTTCACAATCTATCATTATGCAATTTTTGAATAAGTGCTTTAATAAGTTGTTCGAGACTAGTATATTTCCACGCAGTTGGGCAATGTCAGTTATCATCCCTATACATAAAAAGGGGGACTGTACAAACCCCGATAATTACAGAGGTATTTCCCTCATGAGTACTCTTGGCAAAGTTTTTAATACTGTTCTAAATAATCGACTATCAAAATGGGCAAATATGAAAACATGTTATTCCAGAATCGCAAACAGGTTTTGGGAAAAAATACTCAACGTCAGATCATATATTTACAGTACTTGCCGTAGTAGAAAAATGCTTATCTCGCCGTAAGCGGAAGTTATATGTTGCCTTTGTCGATTTTCGCAAAGCTTTCGATTCTGTTGATCGTTCAAAACTTTGGTACTGTTTACGTAATTCTGGGCTTAAAGGAAAAAATACTTAGTTCTGAAAGCAATGTATGATAATGTGAAAGCATACGTACGCTGCGGTGATGATTTAACTGATTTTTTGATTGCCCGATCGGCCTGAGACAAAGTTGTGTTCTCAGCCCCATCCTCTTTTCATTTTTTATCAATGAATTACACTACGAAATTATGGCAACGGAAAACATGGTGTCCAAATGTTTCCAGACCTAATAGAAATGTTAATACTTTTATTTGCCGATGATGTTATTCTATCATCAGAATCAGTTGTTGGGCTTCAGACACAATTAAATATTTTAGAACGTTACACAAAGACATGGGACCTATCCGTGAACCTTGATAAAACACATATAGTCATTTTCAGAAAAGGTGGCCCAGTTGCGGTAAGAGAAAGATGGAGTTTCGATAATCAACTTGTAACTGTAAGAAATCAGTACACATATCTTGGTTTTATGTTTAATACAACCATTAATTTGAAAAAAATCGGTTGCTGAACTAGCCTTGAGAGCAAAGAAAGCATTAGTTAGTTTATTGTCAATTATGCCTAAGTTTGGCGTGTTGACGCCCAAAATATTTGTTAAGCTATTTGATTCACAAATACAGCCTATCTTACTATACGGATCCGACATATAGGGATTCCAGCGTTTTGAAGTATTGAAAAAATACATCTATTAGCGTGTAAAAAGTTTCTTTGTGTGGGGCAGTCAACACGTACATGTATGGTATATGGCAAATGTGGGAGATATCGTTTGTATATCAACTCTTATACCAGATGCATAAAATACTGGCTGAAATTTATATGTATGCATGAAAATAGACTACCCTAAAAAGGCTTACAATATGCTTGTTCATCTGGATGAGTTGGGTAAAGTAACATGGGCATCTCATATCAGAAATCTCCTATTTTCTCACGGTTATGGTTTCGTGTGGCTAAAGCAGTCAGTTGGCAATGTGAATCTTTTGTTTTGTATCAATTCCGAGAAACAGCTATCAATATATTTAATCAAGATTGGCATTCAGTTTCAGATAATAGCTCATGATATGATTCCTATAGAATGTTTAAAATCCTACTCCAACCTGAAAAGTACCTATCACACTTAACATCCAAAAAGTTGAAAATTCATTAATACGATTTAGATTAGGACTATCAAACTTAATGATTAATGAAGGAAGACCTGTGTCCATCGACAGATATCAAAGAATTTGCCCATTGTGTAAATTATCTTTGAAACCGAAATTCATTTTTGTTTCTCTGTCCATCTTACATAGATTTACGTAAACAATATATTCCTGAATGTTACCTCTCCAAGTCACCTACTGTAGCATTTAAACAAATCCTGTCTACTTATGACAACTGTATTAACTTAAAACTATCACAATACATCTACAATGCAATGTCTAAGCGTGATATTCTGTCAAAATCATCTCTGTATTCAAACAGTATGTGATTGTACAATGCATGCAACTCTAATGTATATGGGCCGGAGGCCTGAAATACAATAAACATTTTTGACATATATATCACAAAAACAAAAACCTCCTAATATGTTGTGACAACAGTGTTTGGCTCGTCCTTTAAGAAACATAATTGCAGCAGTAAACTAAAAAAATCCAGCGTCACGGAAAAATTCGAGATGACGTAGCAGTTAACTGAGTTAAGAGGTGAAACGAAAGTCAACTCTTTCGAAATTTCCAGAACAAAATGTGCAAATGATTCTAAAAGTGTTCGGAACATCAGTAACAATGAACCATCAATGTTTCTATCGTCCAGATGAGAGAGGACGTCTGGTATTTGTGAAATCACAAAAGAGAATAATCCACAAGCTTGTCAGCAGCATTGGTACATATTGTCCAATGGAGGAATTACGAAGTGTTATTGTGCATCTTCCTGTCCTTTCTCAACGACATAGGAGCTGGAAGAAGTAGAACCAGTCATTAGCACTTGATGCATTGGCAGATCCCACTCTAAGCTCACAGTCATGGGTGTTGTAGTTGTAGTTGAAGCCGATGCAGCTTCTGTTGTAACTGCAATGGGTGCTGCACTCAACTGCAGATGTGACATCAACTGGGACAACATTTCCGACGTATCTGGTTCCTACCAAGCGCTGAAGTTTGGTGTTGAAACCTATGAAGACAGTTAAAAAAAGAGTTCAACAAATGCAATAAAAATGGTCTAATTCTTGATGACAAAGTTTCTACTGATTATGGGACTTTAGTTCCATTAAATGTAAGTGCTCCCCGGTAGTGTAACGTAGTAATCTCACTTCACGACGGCATTCATTTTCAAGTCTTGGAGTGAGTGAGTGAGTGGGGTTTAGTTTTACGCCGCACTCAGCAATATTCCAGCTATATGGCGGCGGTCTGTAAATAATCGAGACAGGACCAGACAATCCAGTGATGAACAGCAAGAGCATCGATCTGCGCACTTGGGAACCGATGACATGTGTCAACCAAGTCAGCGAGCCTGACAACCTGATCCCGTTAGTCGCCTCTTAGGACAAGCATGGGTTGCTGAAGATCAATATTCTAACCTGGACCTGTACGGGTCCAAGTCTTAGACAATCGGATGATATGCAGTTAACTCAATTTTACCAAGCTCGTTAGTTTGCTTCCTAGGACAAGCATATGCAGTTAGAGTTCATGCAAGTTTTGGTTTGCAAGAATAGCAAACATCTGATGGAAAATTGCTTCAAACTTTGAGATTAAATTCTCAAATGCTTGATGATAAATTCTCAAACGTTAGGTAACGTCGTTGTTCTTGAACGTTATCACATCTGGCTATGCTGCATCATGATCAGGGGAATAACAGATATAGGGAACACTCTAATGATTGTGAATATATAGGGTTTTAAATGCTGCGAGATACCGAGATAAGTCACAGTGGAAGGGCCTTTTGACACTTCACACCAGAAACCCAGAGGGGTATTGCAACCTCTACCTGTTTGAAGAGTTGTACAGCAGTATCTGACTCAAAACCATGTTATCCTGGTGAGCAAGATCCACTGACCAATCCCACTTGTTTGTGATGAAATATGCTAAACAATATTCGTGACCTCATCCAAATCCTTCGATCCCCGACCGCGTCATACCAAAAGACGTTAAAATATGGTACTTGTTGGTTCCTGCCTGGCGCTCGGCATTAATGGGTACAACAAGGACTGGTCCGCACGGAGTCAGTAATATGTGTCTGAGTGGGGTATTCATGCTTCACTGCGGCATCGTATCTCAGTGGGCTAGCACTATAAAACCAGCTTAAGTCTGGGCTAGTACAAGCAGCCGCACATACACATACACACGCATGCACGTCGTCATATGAGCGAAATATTCTCAGCACGACGTAAAACCCAATTTCACCTCACCTCACCTCATCCAAATCCAGACTCAACAGTGTAGGACCTCCTGCTTATACAGATCAGCAAGGAATGGTCCCTGGGTCTTTCTTTGACATTGAGTGATTTCATTGACGAGATAAAATGAACACACAAGATGGATACACTCCCTACTGAGTGAAGGGTCGAAGATTACAACAAAACTGAAATATGCTAAAACGGGCCAAATAAAAATAGCACCTGTTGGACAACATCTGAAGTGCACTTCTAAAAAGACAATCGGTGAACGATGGAATCATCACCAGTTGATCATGCTTTCGAAAACCCGGGACTCGGAAACAAGACTCATTCCAAACCAAATAATCCTTATAAGTATGGGAAGCGTTTTATACTTACACCATGTTTGTGTTCTCTCATACACTTCAACTTCACACAGTGTTAGTAGGTCTTTCTCCGACTTTCTGTCCAGACCCCGGACTCTGACATAACGCCCTTGGGCAGCACAAGAACATGATATATTTTCTGTTGCACCACCAGCCATTGGTCCATCATACATGGCACACAGGTGTGAGGGAGTCAGTGGGTTCTGGACGGGGTCATCTGTGAAGACTTCAATCTTTAAGTTATGCATTCGTCCACCTGAAAGATGCAGGGGTGTTACTAATGATACCGAATATATTTACCTGTTTTAATGGATTGCCAAAAATCAGTTCTTTATTCAGGCCTTGAGTTACATGCTGTATTCACCAAACTAAGCAAATATCTGAACTAACTATAAAATAGGCTGTAGATCGCCAACAACTGAAGGTAGATCACCACACTAGGGACGCCAAATATATGAACGTCTGAGTTTTAAACTATTTTATATCATGAGGAATGCATTACCCAAGTACGTGTGACTTATTGGTTAAAGGGACAGACAAACGCCAAGTGTATCGCTGAATAACACTGGTTATTCAATAAGAGAGGTTACATGAGTGTACATATGTATTAGATGCTTGATTGGTATTTTAGAAGATTGTATTTGATGAACATAAAGAATTTTCTGGATTTCATCTTCTTCTATCCTTTTATACAACGTTCCGGGGCCTGTTCTGGCCTCATCATCAGGTAAAACTAATAAACAGTTAACTGTGCCCATGACGTCACAATGCTATGACGACGCAATACACGTGAAGGTCATAATGGATACAGCTAACAGGGCTAATAGGAATTCATGTTACTATGAATAAAAAAAATATCGTTTGCTACAAAAGTATTGGATTAATTTAGAAATGTACAAATACCTATTATACAAAATTATTTGATTAATTTAGAAATGTGAGATACATATTTATACATGTATGGAATGTAAAGTAATTACAGTGTATACATAGAAATTATGGTTTATACATGGGTACAGTATTTTTCATGAAACAGTGACAAAGGTAGAATATTGTCTATTGTTTCATGAACCATGCATATGCATTCGGGAGAAACACACCCTGATCCCTGTTTATTGCTGGTTTTGTAAGTTTGATGAAGATAGCTTCAATCAATTTCCGTCATTCATTAATGTTTGCGAGGACTTCAGTTTACCAGTCAATTTCATGATCAGGATTATTCACAATGTGTTGAGAAACTGCAGATTTCAGATCCGATTTGTCGACTGAAGGTTTGTGTTCTTTCACTCGTGTAGCAACTGGTCTGCCTGTCTCACCAATGTAGATGTCACCACCGTCACATTCCTTATCATTTGCATATAACAACGTTTTTAAGGGTTTTGCCAGACGAAAAAGCTCTGTCAGTGCTGGCCATAAACTTTGTAACTGCCCTGTGGCGAATGGAAAATGTGTATATCGTGTAGCTTCACATTGAACATTTCTATCAATTATATATCTATATCCATCAAAGAGCGTGAAGTGTCCTTACCACAACAGTCTCCTCTGTTAGTTATTGTAAGGTATTCCAGTACGAAGTCGCTTTGAAGGTCAACCATCCAGTAGGGCTGCATGTCCCCATCTTGGCTCTGGAAGCACGAGTGGTTTAAAAAAGTTGAGTCTCTGTTGCCGTCTATTGCTCTGCCTTTCAGGTGTGCGGAAGTCGAAGAACTAGTTGGCTTGTTCAAGGCTAGATTATTGACGATACCTGAGAAAAGAAACAGTTTTACAAATGGGACTGGGCCGCCGAAGTCCTGAAAACGATTGGCTATACCAGTGCGTTTCATGGGGAAGTGCCAGCTTGATATGAACCCTATTGATCTTCTAGATTGGATCCGAAGCGATTTACGCTGGTCGTAAGACTGAAGGGTGAGGTGGTCAGGGGCGGTGATTTGTCTGATTACGAGTCATCGTAACCAAACGGTGGAGATCGTAACTTAACAATGTCAATCACAGCATTATAATAGTCCAAACGTGATCATTTGCGGGGCTACTTGTCATTGTACCTTACAGGGGAGGTTAGGAATTCGTAGACCAACAGTAACATATTAGATCTGACAGACATCGGAATTCAACTTAATTACCGCGTACAACTGTAAAGTACGTTGCAACATAAACAGAGTTAGGATTTCATAACTGGTAAACAGTAATGTCACTGACAGATTTCCTTTGTGAACATTGATAACTAACACTGGACTGCTCCGTGTGATATAATAGAATATGTCACCACACTTTGGACTTCTTGGCACTTCTAGCAAAAACGTACAGAATTGCATCTAGACTTGTGGGAGAGTTGCGCCTTGAGGTTGCACCTCTTTTGAGCTCTGAGGAAAATACCAGCTTTAACGCGTACAAGCAACAATAGAGCTCTTGAAAGTGGATTTACACAAGCATGAGATGCCCAGGAACATTTCTGTGAATTCAGATTTTGCAAAACTGGTGTAATTTTGTGGTAAGTGTAACATTGTGAACCAGAATATCATGAAAATACAAACTGAAGACAACCATTACCAATCAGCGGACAAGCTGGCTGATTACTGAGCGAGCTGAGGTGTGAAGCAGGCTATTGTTAGACAATTAGAGCATGTCAGAATACCCTGGCCTAGCCCGGCCTACCATGTAATTGATACAGAGATGGCCTACTTATTACTAAGATGTATTTGGATTTTCCTAATATCACTATTGACATTAACCCCTGCTTTTCTGCTGTCTGTGAATGATGAAGGACCTCATAGAATGCGTCTGAAAACACTCAATGAACTGCGGCAATTAGGCATATGCAGTGTCAAGAGAACGCGTCGTGGATGTAGGAGCAGTACCTCCAAAAACATCCTGCGGAATAAAGGAATTAGTCCCATCAAAACAGGAAATAATTCAACATTTAAACAACACAACACCCGCCTTGGTCTGGTCAACGCAAGATCTGCAAAGTCATGTGATCCAACAAATGATAAGGCCCAGGCAATCAATGACCTTATCATAAATAACCAGTTCGATATTCTAGCAGTCACAGAGACATGGTTTAGAAATAATGATGTAGCAAAAATGACCCCAAAGTGGTTAGAAATTCACCCAAGTTGCCAGACAATATGCAAAGGGAGGAGGAATAGCTGTGGTGTATAATGACAGAATAAATGGTAAACCACTGAAGATTCAACACGCACATACAACATTCGAAATGCTGTCGATGAGAGAACCACGGTCAAGCATGTCCTGCTTGACTGTGTTGAATTCTCCATCATAAGGGATAAATACTTCAATGTGAAAACAGTCAAGGATCTTTTTAACACTGTTAATTTTCATTTAATTACTGGCTTTTTAAAAGAAATTGACTTAATGAATGAATTTTGAATAATATGTTCTGTACATATCTGTATTTTAATTATTGGTAGATTTGATTAGTAACTTAGATTGTTAGTGGCTGTACCCTCAAAGGGGGTTGAAGTATCGTAATATTATTGTCCTCCTGAGAGGGTACGTAAGTCCCAAAACATTTCAAGTAAATTTAAGTATACCAGGTGTTTTAATCGTAGTATTTTTGTCATTTTAATGTATGGCTAATTCTCTGTATAAACGCCAATGGCTAAAGGGATGGTGTAAATCCAGCTAGGGTCCATGCAGGTAGCAAAGGTACTGTAAGTCCCCATGGTCCCTAGTATGGTGATCTACCTTCAGTTGTTGGCGATCTATAGCCCAATTTTACATTGTATTGTCCAGAAATAATTTTCTACTTTTAAAGATATATGTTAGCTAGTTTTAACTCAATCTGTGATAATCTTGTGGTTTTACTGTCCTTCGTTGAAAGGGTTTTATATATTATATGTATGTATTACAAATTTAGAACTAGTTTTAGTCACGATATGGCTGAAATATTGCTGATGTGTCTTTAAATCTTAACTCACTCACTCACTGGAAATGCTGTCCATACAGTTTGTATCATATGGAAATCGTCTAAATTATACAGACCTCCAAGGAATGTGAATGGTTTCTTTGATGAGTTCGCAAACCCCTTGGACAGTTTGACAACACTTCCTGGTCAAATAATTATCGTCGGAGATTTTAACTATCACGTGGATGTTGTGAATGACAAGGATGCAGCTACACTTCACAGCATACTGGAAGCTCATGGACTTGTTCAGCATGTCAAACAGTCAATTCCTGTTAAAGGACATACTCTGGACCTCATCATTGCCTGTCCTGCAGAACCGTCAATATGTCACATGAAATTTGATGACTCCATCAAGTCTGATCACACAGCTATCCTTTGCCCTGCAAATGTAAAAGTAACTGCACGAGAACGGAAAGAAATTCACTACAGGAATTGGAAGAATATCAATAGGGAATCTTTCCAGCAAGATCTGTCAGCAGCAATACAGACAAAGGATCCATCTTCCCTATCTTCAACAGTGTTCTGACAAATGTGGTAGACGCCAATGCACCACTGCAGAAATGTACCATCACAGTCCATCCAGGTGCACCATGGTACACTAACGAGCTTCGCAAAGAAAAACGAAAGCGTCGACAACTTGAAAGGCAATATCGCAGAACACATTTGTCAATACATAGGGATCTTCACAACATCCAAAGAAATTATGTGAACACCCTAGCTGAAAAGGGAAAGTGTGCATATTTCAGTGAAGCACTGACGTCAGCATCAGGTCATAAGGAGATATTTGAAATTTCAAACCAACTCTGGTTCAAGAAAAAGACAGCTGTCTTTCCATCTTTCACGTCAAGAGAAAACCTTGCAACGAGTTAAATTCGGAGCTCCTTTATCAAGAAAGTTGACTTATCTGACTCTTGTTACGAGTCTAGTCCACACCCACTCACAGTGTTCCAGACAGCAACTGAAGCGGAAATAGTATCACTGATCAAAAGCAGCCCTAATAAATCCTGCAGTTGGATCAACTACCAACGTGGCTTCTTAAGATGTCCATGGACAGTGTTCTTCCTCTCATTACCTTCATTGTCAATGAATCTCTAACAACATCATGCTTTCCACAGTCTGAAAAAAGCTATCATAAAACCGCTCCTGAAAAAGCCAACTCTGGACCCCGAGGTGTTAAAGAACTATGGTCCCGTATCAAATCTTCCATACATCTCAAAGTTGATTGAACGTGTCGTGGCTTCCCGTTTGCAAGACCATATGTTGGAAAATGGATGTTACGAGGTCTACCAATCGGCCTTTCGGACCCACCACAGCACAGAGACTGCCCTGACAAGAGTACAGAGTGACCTCCTGAAAGCAGTTGACAAAGACGGAGCAGCCATCTTAGGGCTATTAGACTTATCAGCAGCATTCGATACTGTAGATTATAATGTGCTTCTCAATGTGCTGGATAACCGGATCGGTGTCCAGGGTTTGGCTTTGGAATGGATCCGAACGTACTTGTCCAATAGATCACAGGTTGTAAGCATCGGTGGTGTAAACTCACAGAAGAAATTTCTACTTTATGGTGTTCCACAGGGGTCTGTTCTTGGGCCGATCCTGTTCACTATATACATGCTACCAACTGGTGACATCGCCAGAGCACACAACCTCGATTTTCACTTCTACGCAGATGACAGTCAAATCTATCTGGCTTTCAAACCACTAACAGTAACAATCTCTTATCAGCGAATCGAACACTGTATAGACGACATCAAGCACTGGATGACATCAAACTTTCTAAAATTGAACGATGATAAAACAGAGTTGTTGGTCATCTGCCCTAAGCAAACCATGACAAGGATCCATCTGCCACAGTTCAAAATTGGCACAATACCCAGAAGTCCACATGCCAGGAATCTGGGGGTTATCTTTGACTCGTCACTCAGTCTGGAGACCCATATCAACTATGTTTGCAAGAGGTCATACCACCACATTAGAAACATTGGTCTGATAAGGAGGTACCTTGATGTGGATACCACACGAGCTCTAGTCATAGCCTACGTTACATCCAGGATAGACTATTGTAACTCGCTGCTATATTGCCTTCCAGAACAACTTATAAATAGGCTCCAAAAAGCACAAAATACAGCTGCAAGAATCATCACTAGAACAGCAAAGTGGGATCACATCAGACCAGTGCTTCAAGACCTTCATTGGCTTCCTGTCCACCACAGAATCCAATACAAGATCCTCGTTCTTGTATTTAAATGTCTAAAGGGTCTTGCTCCATCATATCTGTCCAGCATGATAGAAACCTATCAACCGGTCCGTCAGTTAAGATAAGCTGAACAAAATCTACTTGCTGTGCCACGGACTAGGACAAAGATGTTTGGAGATAGATCTTTCGGTAAAGCAGGTCCAGTTCTCTGGAACAGATTACCTCTTCACCTAACATCAGAAGAACAGCTATCCACTTTCAAGGCCCAGCCAAAGACTCACTTATACAGAGAAGCATTCAATCTTGTTGCTTGAAGTGTTTTCCTGGAACTTATGCGCTTTCGAGCAGCTTCTGCTGGATTCTAGCGCTCTATAAATGTTTATATATAGATACTACATATATATATATATATATCAAATGAGTTCGTGAATAGTAATACCAGATGCGTGGTAAACGCCGAAGACCTGTCTGTATCTCTTTTAGCAACATTCAAGCAATAGTACGACGGGGCACACACCAGAATGGTCTTCACACATTGTACCCATGTGGGGGAGAATCGAACCCGGGTCTTCGGCGTGACGAGCAAATGCTTTAACCACTAGGCTACCCCACCGTCCCATACCTGTTTTGAATCACGTTTAAACAAGTATTAGACTTATTCCAAAATAATTTTCTGCCATGGTAATACAGCACTGGTTTGTTTCCTCCTAGAAAGTAATATATTGTAAAATAACATGACACTAATAAATGTGAACCAAAGACGCCTGGGCAATACGACTCAATATGATATATTGTCAATGAACATCTTACACAAAAAGGGACCCTTTCCAGATAAATGTTGGCAATAGACATAACGCTTATGGTCTTTACCCGACCATGAATTGAGATTAAATAATGTCATGGAACACAGGCTGGTCATGGACATGGAAGACATGGACATCGACCATAGACAGGACGTGTCCTAGTAAGATATAGAAATATATGATCACAAGCGTCTAAAGATTATACAATAAACAAAAATTTCACAAAGAATGTCCCTTTATATCTACTTACATGTTACAACTGTTCCAAGTGTGAGAAGCAGGACCGCCTTCAGCAGCAACATCCTTTCTCCACGACAACACAACTTCAATTAAGTTCGGCATGCATACGTTTAGGTAACATGAAGAATATGACGTTAGACTATGTTAATGGTGTAGGTGAACAAATCGATATCCTTCGGCGTTCTCAAAGACAATTAAATGATCTTATTAGCTTAACATGCCTACTTTTATTGCTTGTATCCATTGATTATTTCTTAATAAAACATGATTCTATTCTTTACTACACACTGTAACACTAAATGTGTTTCAGTACACGGATATACAAAAAACAACAATATGTTCCCAACGTTGATGTTGGGGAAGGGGGGAAGGGGGAGACACTCCTGGAGTTGCGCCCCTTGCCCGATTGGAGCGCCGCGGTGGTGTTACTGATACTGACTGACTGTCCAACAGCACCAATATCTCTCTGATACTGGAGTATAGGCCTAAACTTAAGCCTACATCTTCTGTAATTCTTATATTACGAATTACGGATGCTGGACGTTGCCCTAATTGAAGACTATGCTCAAATCACGAAGAACTAGGGTGTATGGACGAAAAATAATGCTCATAGAACGGTAGTTGTAATAGACTCTTGTTTCTCGAAATTTCTTACTGAGCAGTTGCTTTTTTAAAATCGTCAAACCAATTACTCTCCATTATGTCACATTACAGAGTGCGGGGTGTTTATGGATTAAAATCAGTGGACCATATTAATCCTTAGAACAGTGGGGATAAGGCTATAATCTGTATCAGAAATGCGCGTATGCCAGCAAATAAAGAGAAACGTTAGAGTTTATCACATTTTGTTTATTGCATATAACATCCGCAAATACAATAAATACACGAATATGAATCACTTGACAAATATGGTGACATTTTCAATTTTATGAAAAATACATGTAACACCAACAAATACACAATATTGCATATAACATCAACAAATACACGAATATGAATTATTTTACAAATCTGGTGAAAATTTAAATTTTATTGCCAATGTCCTGTGTGTTCTAACAAGGTTGTTGGCAGTGTTTATGGTTGCAGGACAACCTTTCTTACAGCATCTCCAGTGGACATTTTGATTTCTTCTTGATTTCTCTCTTAACTTATAACCATTGAATACTTAACTCTGGCCACCCCAGGAATTGGGAACAAATTGAACACGTGCGTCTTCCATTGTAGAATGACTTGTCGTAAACTAAATTACGGTTTTATAACCCTCATACCTCATGCAATATTCGATTACTTTTTATGAACTCCACCTACTCGAACAAACTATAATTGTGCCAACACTGGACTGTTAATCCTAATCCTCTTATAGCCAATAAAAGTGCTGGCAAAAAGAGAATACAAGAAGAGTATTTGTGTCGTAACAGTTGACAGAAGAAAGGTTTAGTTCACACTGCCAATAGCGTTCATCAAATAACGTTAGCATTGACCTGATTACGCGAACAATATAAGTGCTTCAGTTTTCGTTCACGTACTTCACAACCTATCCTCATAGCTACTGACGCTTCGGGATGCAATGGAAAGGGAAGATGCTATCGCCAAGGATCGTTTTCGAAAGGATTTGAAACACATTATTTTTTTTGAATAACAGAGTATTCACCAACATTAATTATTACACCCATTTAAACTGTGGCATTACTTCCGGTTTTTAGTTTCTACGCATAAAGGCCATTATTTATTACACATAGTCTCGTATTGTAATTTTATGAAGACATTATCTTGGAACCGGTGTTAGACAGCATCATATTTTGTACAGTAAATTGTCATTTTGCTTACACATTTGATTTCAAGAATGCAACATTTATGTGACAAGTTGATTGGCTGGTTTGTTGTTTAACGCCGCACTCACCAATATTCCAGCCATACAATGTGAATTGTGTTGAGGAACAGCAAGCCTGCAGAGTTCATGGCTTGGATGAAGTCGACTTGCCTGGAGTGAGTGAGTGAGTTAAAATTATAAGTCACTTCGGCAGTTTTTTAGCCATATCCTGACTAAAACAATAAAACTTCACCATAAATATATGTAAATTATAAAAAAGCCTGTCAACGAAGGACATTAAAACAACTAGAGTATCACAGTTATGAATGTAAATCTAGTGTGTAAATCGAAAATATTGTATCTACAAAAGACAATAGAATATAAAAACAGGCTATAAGAATTGCTAAACAGTTGAAGGTAGATCACCATACTAGGGACCATGGGGACTTAAAGTTCATTTGCGACTAGCCTGGAAAGTGAAATAGGACTAAAGTACCAAGTTGTCCGATTCCCTACTGTTCTCAGTGCCTTAGGTTTAGTCACTTTGTGTGATACTGAGAGAATGCCTGGGTCTGCTTCAAGGAACACAACAGAAGGCTGTTGGAGAGTCTATACATTCCCCGAAATGTTCTTCCCAACACAAGAGACGCATATTTCAGTGTGAAAACATCTTTTTAACAAAGTTTATCCACATCTAGTTATTGGTTTTGAAAGGGCATTGATTGAACTGATAAATTTTGAATTTCTATTGTAATTAATAACTGAATTTTAATTTGTTAGAATGAACTTATAACTTTGACTGGAGTGGCAATACCTTCAAAGGGGGTTGAAGTAGCGTAAAAGTATTGTCCCCCTGAGAGTATATTTATGTCCCATCTCTTTCAAGGTAGTTTTCATACTACATGGTTTTAATCCCAGAATATCTGTACTTTTATTGCTTGGCTAAATTGGAGTATAATCGCCAACGGATGAAGGAATGGTGTAAATCTAGAGCAAAAGTACTGTAAGTCCCCATGGTCCCTAGAGTGGTGATCTTCCTTCAGTTGCTGGTGATCATTAGCCCATTTTTATCTTAATTATGTGATACTATCGTAGTTTTACTGTCCATCGTCGACAGGTTTTAATCTTGAAAATGCACTCAACTTTAATTTATAAATTGTCCTCGTCAGGATATGACTGAGATATTGCCGATGTGACGCTAAATATTACCTCACCCACTCACTCACTCTTAGTCGATTTCGACTTGGCAACGATTCCTCGGTGAAGTTCCATTTGCTGTAGAGGTAATTGTGACATGACCATACAACACTTTGTTGTTATATGTATTTATTCTGTATATTATTGTGACAATAAACTCTACATTTATATGACGCTAGAGTCAAATTAAAGACTGCTCAGAAGTGCTTGAGAAAACTCTGGAGCATGCTACACATATCATTCATTCTATGAACTGTTAGACAGGATTTTCTTGGAAGCTGACGGATGACAATGTTCACACACTTTGCTGGTAACGAAGCAATTACTGTCAGGCAAGCAATAAGAGTCTTCCTTGATAGTGGTCTAAGGATCCTGAACAATACGTCGCTTCTGATACGCTTGTTTGAATATATCAATAATTCAATGAATGGATGTGTCTTAATAAGCTCCTAATAATCGAATAGTGCTATATCTTATACAGCTAGTATTGTTCAAAGGGAGTTGTCAGGTCTTACTCAAGACAACGTCTTGAGGGATGAGTTCCTAAACGAGGTTACATCTAAGACAGATTCAAAGATCACCTGGGGTTTTCCTCCAACGCTAACCCGAATCAGCTTTGGTGGGGTATGTTCTACTAGTGTGAGAGGAAAACTGATAGTGATCCAGGTGTTGCTTTTACACATTAACAGTGACGCCCCTTCGAGTGTCCTGTAAGAGGAAATACCCGGTGTTTGTTGAAAGGGGCGATTGATTCTCCGTTTTCAAAGATGGTTAAGCGGTTAATTTCAGGATGGAAAGACTAGTATGATCATACGTTTCGATGTCAAAGAACCGTTCCTTTTTTTTCATATTTTACCCTTAAAGATCCGGGTTAGGTTTGATCTTGATGTCATCGGTTCCCAAAAGCACATGAGTGAGTGAGTTGGGTTTTACGGTCGCTTTTAGCAATATTCCAGCAATATCACGGCGGTGTACACCAGAAATGGGCTTCACACAATATACCCATGCGAGGAATCGAACGCGGGCTTTCGGCGTGACGAGCAAACGCTTTAACCGCTTGGCTACTCCACCGTTCCCAACACTTGGGAGAAGAGCTTGGAAACGGGGAACAGACAATATATTGGTTAGATCGAATAGTCTTGGGAACATTCGCCAATGCTGAAGGAAACACGAAGTTCAGTCATACCAAGCCTACCTTTGAGGTAGTAGTATGTTCAGAGTTAGGCGATACAGTCTCCAGCCCACCATTTCAGAGCAACAAACATATTCCTGTACGTATACTCTTGGTGTATATGTACACCAAATTAAACCCACAATCTGCAGTCCACGAACCATTCTTGACCAGCAAACACGTTTCTCTAGGAATATTCAAGTGTGTATGTTGCGTTTACAGATTCCAAGTACTCTTCATGTGCCTGTCAAGATCACAATTAGTACAAGGTATGCGTTGTATGTTTAAGGGGTGTTTGTCTGTGTTGTAGGTCTGTGGTTCGAGAGACCATTGTATGTGTCTAGGACGTGAGCTTGGGGTCCATCGAGTCGGGTAATATAACAACTTGTTTAAAAGGTAAGAGTTTGCAACCAGTTTGAAAATATATGTACGTGTCAGGTTTGCTGTTTCTCCTGTATCTTCGACGAGTTGTCGGGGTAGGTATTATATCCCGTGAGTAAGGCAGTACCGAACCGATCTGGAGAGGTCGAATCAGATATGGCGCCCAAAGATTTGCGATGTGTGGTATCTCAGGTGTCTGGTAATGTGCCCATGTAGGGCAGCAACGGACAGATCAATACGGTTCGAACCCAACTTTGTGAAGCAGTGTAACAGGGTCAGAAACCTAAATGCAGGAGAACTCATAGCCTTCCACTAGAGAACTGAAATACCCAGATGCGGTAACAACAACACACTCCATGATTAGTTTCATTATACCAGCAGTGACAATAATTTCTGCAATTTATTTGCATGTGATTGTTTGTGCAGCAAGGTACACGTTTTGCTTCATTGACTTAACACATGGTCTTCAGCCATGTTCTGTAGCCAAGCACTGCCCTCATGCTTAAATTATAATACTCACACTTTGCTAAGGATCCACAAAATGCACAACTTTACTTAAACGTAGATTTATAATTTGAAACTTTATCCTTTTAAAACTGGATAAATAATAATATGGTAACTCTCTTTACGAAAACGGTTACTTTACGCTAACCTTATGCACTTGATACATGAGTAACCATAAAAATGGTTTTCATGACACCAATCATGTCGGTCCACAAGATGAATTGACAAACTGACTGACTGACTGAGTTTGGTTTTACGCCGCTTTTAGCAATATTCCAGCAACATCACGGCGGGGGACACCAGAAATGGGCTTCACACATTGTACCCATGTGGGGATTCGAACCCGGGTCTTCGGCGTGACGAGCCAACGCTTTAACCACTAGGCTACCCCACCGCCCCTTTACACACTGAAACCTAGGATCCATGCTTACTATAATCTTAGATATTTAAACCAAATTTGACATAATAGTTTTCTGTTGAATCCATGATTTGATCCTTACCAAAGTGTGAATAGAATATATCATATACATAATATTCTGCGTGAATTCTAATGGAGGAGGTTTACTCTTTTCAGCCTATCTACCATCTTTGACACTCTTTGACCAACAGCCCAGTGGCTGTACATACATAAACCACGCCCGGCTACATTTGCATTGATTTTTGAATATTCCCTACGGTGTGTGCAACATAATTGTATAAACTGTTTTAGAGGGCTGACATTTGTAATGTGATGATATTAAGGGTGTTTATGTGAGTGTATGTGAATGGTGGGGTATTATGTGTGTGATTGGGTGAATAATGAGTGAGAGAATGCGTAATGAGTGATTGTGAGAATGAGTTTGCGAGTGATGGCATCTATGAATCATTTTAGGCATACATTATATTTACTTTCAATATGGGGTTTGTGATTGCTTTACTATGTAAAATGATTGGTGGCAGTGGTATGATGTAATGTTTTTTGTTTTGTTTTGTTTGTTTGTTTGGGAACTACAACAATATGAGTCTGAATAGGTAATTGCATTGGACATCATTTTTGTCACTAATGCATCAAATTTGGAAATTCCATCAACGTGTCTACCATAAAACTTCTTGAAAGCTTTACTGAGGCCTAGAATGTTGAAAGGAAAACGACTGTATGGTTTCAGTACGTGGCCGAAAATAAACTGCATGTTCAAAAGTTCATGTTGATTTTGGAATATTGCTGGGAACTCAGTGTTTTTTGTTTATTTATTTTATCACCCAGGTTAGTTCATGGACTGTGTGTCTATATATGGTATGGTCTGTTAAGACTGACTGACTGACTGAGTTTGGTTTTACACAGCTTTTAGCAATATTCCAGCAAAATCACGGCGGGGGACACTAGAAATGGGCTTCACACATTGTACCCATGTGGGAATTCGAACCCGGGTCTTCGGCGTGACGAGCCAACGCTTTAACCATTAGGCTACCCCACCGCCCGGTGTGTTAAGAACTCTTACTTTGATTTTGTTAATATTTAGACTGACTGACTGAGTTTGGTTTTACGCCGCTTTTAGCAATATTCCAGCTACACCACGGCGGGGGACACCAGAAATGGCGTGACGAGTCAACGCTTTAACCACTAGGCTATCCCACCGCCCGTTAATATTTACAAGTTCTTTTCAATGTGGTTTAAATTTTGCGAATTGTCAACAATATATAACCAACTTACTCATTATATACTGTCGTCGAATTGTGTACTGTTATTCGTACTGCAGTATTATGTAATAAAGTTATAATGATCTGAAAATCTAGATAATTTCACAATGTACTTGGTTGGTTTCACACTGAATTCTTCTGCGTGTAGATTTCTACTCAAATTTCCAGACAAAGTTATTGTTTCAATTTTTGAATAGACACATCACAGCATATATTGTTCAGAGTGGCAAAGCATCTAAAGCCAAGGGTGCATGGCAGGAGGGGGGGACAGCCTTCAACTCTCAAAACTTAACTTCAACTATATGTCGAACACTAATTCCAGCTGATCCTGTCATTATTTACTCTCTTCGTTTTAAACATGAAACAGGTTTAAACAAAGATTTTATTGCAAAACTAAGTTCTGAATCACAAATAGTACAGTTATTGGAGACAAGTTACTGTTTCAAAGAATTTCTCCAGAGAAACAGTACCAATAAACTACCACATGCTTTGATGATAGTGAGTGAGTTTAGCTTTACACTGCTTTTAGCAATATTCGTGCGATATCACGCCAGGAAACACCACGCACATTGTACCCATGTGGGGAATCGAGCCCTGGTCTTAGAGTCATGACGAGCGAAGACTTTAAACACTAGCCCCTCATGGGTGGCAGGGCCTGACAGATTTGAAAGGTGGAAGAAAACAATCCCAGTTTTCAAGAAGTTTGCAAGAAGCATGGCTGCGTTGTTATATGAAATACGATGGACGATGCATCAGAGACGATATTGTGATCCAGTCTTCTCGTATTCTGGAACACACCAGTGTGTTTCTCACAGACATAAGTTTTGGAAGAAATAGAACCAGTCATTATCACTTGTTGCATCGGCAGATCCCAGCCTAAGCTCACAGCCTTGCGTGTTGTAGTTGTAGTTGAAGCCGACGCAGGTTATGTTGTAACTGCAGTAGGTGCTGCATTCAGCTGCAGATACGACATCAACTGGGACAACATCACCGACGTACCTGGTTCCCTCCAAACGGTGACGATCGGTGCTGAAACCTATGAAGACGGTTAAAGATATAGAGGACGAATCCTGAGCAAAACATAATATATCAGGGTTATAGTTCCGCAAGTATCTGCGTTTAATGTGTAGATGATTTGAATCAATTTACGTCTCACTCAACTATTATATAGCTGAATGACGTCATTCTGTAAATTGTTAAATCTGTGTAAGATGTGTCTGTTTGCACTCGGCAAAATTCCAGCTTTATGGTGGATGTCAGTAAATAATTGAGTCAGGACCAGATAACCAAGTGATCAACAGCATGAGCATCGACCTACGAAATTGTGATGCGATGGCATGTGTTCACCAAGTCAGCGCGCCTATCCACCCGATCCAGTTAGTCGCCTTTTATGACAAGCATGGGTAGCTGTACACCAATGATAACCCCGATCATAGTATCTGCATAGGACAATCTGATGAGACTCCATCAATCTGGCTCCCTTCACTTGCCACATTGCCAACAAGAAGTACAAACAATGGAAACAGTTTTTTTTCACATACAAAGCATTATATCAACTTTGGGATCAGAACAATTGGAAGCAGCAAAAAACAAAACAAAACAACCTCCCCCCAAATGTTTGAGGTTCTCTGCAGAAGGCTAGGTATCAAATCTCATATCAATTCCATCTCCCAAAAACCTTAAAAGCTGAACTTCAATACATGTTATCATTTGTGGGGACAAGTTTCAGTTTCGTTTTCTAAGAGGTTTCTTAAGGAGTTGTTGCCTGTTGCCACAGTTGGCAGCTTCCAAATACAACATTTCATTACTTCAGAACCTTTCGCTTCTGTCATCAGATGTTAACATGGAAAATGCTAACGTCATTCAATTTGTTGTGAGGGACACTTAACTAAAGAGATAGCGATTTCAAGAATGATTGAGGGACTTCGGGGACTTGGACAGCAGTAAAGAGTTCCGAGCTCCATGCCTTTGTTGCAGAATAGGAAAGGACTGTGGAGAAAATAATTCAATTTGAAAGTTGAGATACATAGAGCTTGTTGGCTGGTTTGGAACTTGAAAGAGGCTGGTACGTCCAACACATATGAACAAGCTGTTTCACAGAAGAATCTTACAATCTGTTGTAGGCACTGCTGGGAGCCAGAACAGGAGTTACGCGAGATAATGTATTGCATCCAGCGATAAGCCTGGGTGCAGTATTCGAAATGTGTTTGATTTAATGATTTGGGGGACTGGCAATTATCGAAACCCTGATATCCTGCAGTAAAGAGTTCTGACTTTCAAAACTTTGGTACAAAATATGAGTGACTGAGTGAGTATGGTTTTACGCCGCTTTTAGCAATATTCCAGCGATATCACGGCGGGGGACACCAGAAATGGGCTTCACATATTGTACCCATGTGGGGCATCGAACCCGGGTGGTCGGCGTGACGAGCCAACGCTTTAACCACTAGGCTACCCCACCGCCCCGGTACAAAGTAAGAAAGGATTGGGAAGATAAATAATTCAATTTCAAAGTTGAAACAATTAGAGGTTGTTGCTAGGTTTGGAATTTGAAAAAGGTTGCTACGCCAATAACGCCGATAGCCACAACATAATTTACTCAATATCCTGCAATCTATTGTAGCCACAGCTGGGAGCCAGTGCAGTACAGGAGTTACACGATAAGCGGATGCAGTATTCGAAATATGTTGTAGTTTCCTGAGGAACCTTACTTCATGTTAACCAGAAGGCTGTACCTTCATTCATCTGGAAGAGACTTAATCAACACCCCAGGTTCTGGGTAGTGCCCGGGATCAGTATTCAGCTGACTGATATTTTCTGAGCGGGTCGCAGGTCTCAATAATCAACTTCAATAGTGAGGATCTTATCAGCGTGTGAAAACTGAATGTGGCAATAAGATCGAGGAAACAGAGTCTATTTGGAATCAGTACTGAACAGCAGAAATTCAGTTCCACTGCCATTGATCGTCATCAGGGACATTGATTCTCTGATCAGGAAAGACTTGAGTCTTAAATTATCACCAACAAAGATGTATCGATCACACATGCACCCGTACACCTCACATTTGCAACAAAAAAGACAAAGGTTTGATTGATTGGCTTTCAGAGACGATCGAACATTACATAATCATGAAAAAACGCTAGCACAGAATCATACTTCATGTAATTTTCAGACTTCATCGTAAACGTTCATTTATGAATCAATATCCAGTGGAGATGATGCCAGGTATTTTGAAAGCATCAAGGAACTGCACTTTCTCATATAGCCCATATGCCACATCCTCATAGTCGCTTTTCCAGCTCATTCTATGAAGATTTCAAAGGACATCTTGAACCCTTGATTTTTTTTAAATTGTCTGACGGGGATTGTGGATTGTTTACAGTAGAAATGTGGAGAGAGTGTACAAAATAGACACATCAGAAGTATGTCTCTAGGAATTCCATGTTCTAATTGTGCTTTATACCTCCGTGTTTTAAAGAGAACACTTTTGAAGTGTTTGTGCCAGGTACCAAGTCCATTTGTGCAAACATCGGTCTAAGGCAGTTGATCTTTTATAGTTTGAAAGTTGTTTATAAACACAAGCTTATATTTTAATCAGAATCATATAAAGGATCATAGCAAGTGTGTTTTTCGATTTTATTAATATCAAGTTGAGAGTAAATTACTTACACCGTATTTGTTCTCGCTCAAACACTTCCACTTCACACAGTGTTAATAGATCATTATATGCCGTTCTGTCAAGACCCCGAATTCTGACATAACGCCCTTGGGCAGCACAAGAACATGATATATTTTCTGTTGCCCCAGCAGCCATTGGTCCATCATACGTGGCACATAGACGTGAGGGAGCTGAGGGGTCCAGTACGGGATCATCCGCGAAGACCTCAATCTTTAAGTCATGCATTCGTTCACCTGAAAGATGTGAGCATGTCTGACTAATAATACCGAATATATTTACCTCTTTGACTGGATTGCCAAAAATCACCTGGAAGATTCAACGATATTCTGAGTAACTATAACAATAGTTTTTCCTCTATTACTGTACTGCCCAAATTAGATTTTCAGGCCTTGAGTTACACATTGTTTAACTAAACTAACGAAAGAGTTGAACTGATTATTGTGAACACACCAAGTCCAAGATTTGAAATGGGTATTACAGTATATAGTTGATTGTGTTTGGTATCATGAACTCTATGCCATCATTGTAAAAAAATACAACTCCGGTCTTTAATTACCACATTATGTCGGGGATTAACTCAATCTTAATTGCTGACAACGTCACATTGGTGATATTTCAGCTATGTTTTTTACATATCAATTAGGAATACTTATCTTACCTCACACATACATGTGTTTTCTTATTGGCTGAGCGCTCACCTATTATTTTCAGTGTACCACGCTTACAAGCGAGTAGCATTTTCTATGTTACCCGCTTGGAATGCCGAACTGTGGGAATTCATTTGGCACTTCTTTATTTCGAATAATTGAGTCACGTATGAAGTACGGAAATTACCGATGTATTGCGAAAGCAAATCGATGGAAGGGTGATAACTCTAAACCCGGTATTGGCTAATTGCCATATTTTGATCCGATACCGGTACAACTTATAATGTGAACTATTAAACATGTCGTCCATAGACAGTAAAACAACTAAAGTATCAAAGAAGGTGACCTAAAACTAGCAGAGGCTGTGCCTTCAAAGGTGGTTGAAGTAAAATAAAATTGTTGTCCTCCTAAGAGGGAAGTAAGACTAAAACATTCGAAGTAAATTTAGTAGGATATTTTTGTTGTGACGTGATGGCGAAAGTTGAGCACAATCACCAACGTCTGAAGGGACGATGTAAATACAACCAGGATCAAAGCAGGTAGCAAACGTGACACATGGTCCCTAGTATGGTGATCTACCCTCACCTGCTTGCGATGTTTATGAATTGTATATTGTCCGAAAAGTGCTATTATCTTTACCTTAAATTCTAATTTTAAATCTAACTGTGATACTCTGGTTGTTTTACTGTCCCTTGACAGGTTTTATGTTATACAATTCTACCTTATAAATGTCAAATTTGTTCTCGTTACGATGTGGCTGAAATATTGCCTATGTGACGATAAATATCAACCCACTCAGTCACTCACTAAAACTAGCACTTATCATAAAAAGATATGATTGTGAGAGATTTCAAAACTTGGCTCAGCTCTGATTTTGGAATATTTTCAGCACAAATTTGAAATGCAATTTGTTTGGGTTATTTTTTAATTATATCTCAAAACTTTATCACAGAATGGGGTAGCATTTGCAAGAATGGAATCAGAACTTTGATGCAGTCTGAACATAAAGAAAGTGTTATATCTAGTACATATACCACAAATGCAAACCACACAGGTTTACTTTCTCACCGCAACAATCCACTCTGTTGGTGACAGTTATGTATTCCACAAAGAAGTGACTTTGAAGGTCAACCATCCAGTACGGCTCCATGTCGTGGTCTTGGCTCTCCCAACACGAATTTCTTGAAAAAACTGCTTCCCTGTTGCCATCTACTGCTCTGGCTTTGTTGTTTGTGAAGGTTGAAGACTTCGTGGGTTTCCCCAGGGCTAGGTTGTTGAGGGCACCTGGCAGATGTATAGAGAGAAACAGTTTTACAAAAGGGACCGCTTGGACATGTTTGCTATCTTGCTAAGTGAGAGTGAGTGAATTTAGTTTTATACTTTTAGCAATATTCCAGCAATATCGCTGCAGGGGACACAAGAAATGGGCTTCACACATTGTACCCATGACGGGAATCGAACCCGGTTACTCGGCGTGACGTGCGGACGCTTCAACCACTAGGTAAACCCACTGCCCCTATCTTGCAGAGAAAAGCAATGATTCCATCACATATGTTCTCTGAATATCATTGAATGATTGGTTGTTGTTTAACGCCACTTTCAGCAATATTCCAGCTATATGGCGGCGGTCTGTAAATAATCGAGTCTGGACCGGGCAATCCAGTGATCAACATCATGAGCATCGATCTACACAGTTGGGATACGATGCCATGTGTCAACCATGTCAGCGAGCCCGACCACCCGATCCCTTTAGTTGTCTCTTACGATAAGCATGGGTAACTGAAGACCAATTCTAAACCGGATCTTCACGGGTCCTATGAATCTCAGGCATCAAAGAACATTCACTGAATACAAGTTGAAAAGAAAACTACGTGTCCGCCAGACAAAGGAATGCCCCTTAACTATCACAGGAACTTCGCTGCTCGTTGTGCAATTATAAGTTAACTCCCATAGAAATAGGAGATTTGCATGAGGAACTGCAAATGAATGAGGATTTGCAACTTACTTATATACTAAACTAAATTAAATCATGTCACTTGTTGAAGTATATTCATCATTGGAATAAGTTTGGGCATTATCATGCAATGCGATGTGTATCTGATTGTTTTCATTAGGGGTGGGTATTGCAGAGAATTTTCATATTGCGATATATTGCGATGCGAAAGCATGTATTGCGATATGTATTGCAATATATTGCATGAAGTATTTTTAAACAAAAAACTACTTATAATCGAGTTAATGCTTGATTTATAGAGCAAAACACAGAAAAATCACTATGCTTGATAAGGCTTCAATAACAACTCTTCATCGTGATAAAATAGGAATGTGAATAATATTTGGCACAAATGAAACAAGGAAATATCCGAAGATTTCCGAATGTTACGAAGTTTTCCGAATGCAAGTCAAAATACCGGTTTTCGATCAGCGTATCGCAATACGTATCGTTTTCATGTCTGAACCGGTAAATACCGGTAAACCGGTTATATTGCGCAGCCCTAGTTTTCATACAGGTAACAATAAAATCAATGAAAAGTGGACTGCGGCATCATTTTATATATAAAATAATGCATGACATCCCATTACCCGACACTTCACATTGTTGAATTGTTAGAATGGAAGAAGTCAATAACGAGTGTGATCTCCTAGGGCTCATAGACAGCGGCGCCTGTCGGAACACTCAAACCGGAAGACGTATCGTATCCTTTGGTGTTTGTACAATTCTTACAGGGTCTATTGCTGAACAATGTTCTCTTGCACTCGTCTGTCCAGCTAATCCCCAGTGATAAGTCCCCATGGTCCCTAGTATGGTGATCTACCTTCAGGTGTTGGCAATCTAAAGCCTGTTATTATATCGTATTGTCTTGTATAGTTATAATGTTTTAGATTTAGATCCGAGTTTTAAATTTCTGTAAATTCTAGATGTTTTACTGTCCTTCCTCGACAGGTTTTTATAATTTACCTTTAATTTATATTAATCTATAACTTGATTTAGTCACGATATGGCTGAAATATTGCCAAAGTGACTTTAAATTTTAACTCACTCACTCATCCCCAGTGAGTTTGGTCGGCTTCAAGTCTGCGGAACGGGAAGCTCCATGACAACTTATGGAAGCAAACTGCATTGTGGGCCGTAGCGTTATCATGTTCATATGTCAGTTATAATATATAATTATAATGAAATGTCCTCTCACACATAGCCCTTGCAGCTTGGAAAGTAGGTTCCAAAGTGGGCTATTTCACAGGGTGGAAGCGCTTCAACTATCGTAAGTCATTGTTACAGTATAGTAAGTACGAATGCTTCGAGAAAAGTTACGAGATTTTAGGTTTACGAGCGCTTTGTGAAACGGATCCCAGGGCTTGTTTATTCCTGGGGTAGATGTATATTTGTTCTGATCGTACATGGGTTTTTTTAACATTAAACCCCTGTCGAGCAAACTGCAATATGGGTGTACAATCGTACTTGATCATACAAAATCGTAATAACTGATCGTAATGACTGTTAAAACTACATACTGTCAACTCCTGGACAGTAAAATCACAACGCAATGGACAGTTTGTTTCCTAAATGTGAGCACCTCATATAAAATGTACAGTTTGATTTTTTGACGATAACAGAAAAAACACGCATTAAAGCCTAAACTGTGAATGAAGACCTAAAACAACTATATATAAGAATTGACAGCAATAAAAGGCGTGCTGGGGTTGTCATATTTCGTGTTGAAACGATCATTTTCTGCGATCTTGTTTCAACACTCAGGAGGGTGCCCTCGCTTAACGCACAATTGCAATACATAGAGAGGGTGTTAAGCTATTACAGAAAGATCTGTAAATTTTTAGACTCCTCTGCCAAATAGCAAAAGCTGATATACTTGCAAAATAATGAAAATGCAAGGGAAAAGTTACCATTGATCTTGCGCTACATGTTCGTCCTTCACTGTCCAGCGAGGAAATGGAGTTGCCTGCCTTTGGGGCAACTCCACATTTCGCGTGGACAGGGCTTCCACCCTATGTATTTTATGTCTAGCATGTAGTTTCTCTTGTGATTTCATCTCTGGATGAGAGATTCACCTTCAATACATTGGTCTTTATTGTAAATGTGTTGATGACTTTAAGTCCTGGCTGCCACTGATGGTAGAAGGATATCAATCAAGTGTACATGTAAATACAGAATTAGTTTTCCCCCCCCTTTATTTACCAAGAAAAAATATATTAAGCATTAATTTCATGATATTATCCGACACTTTGTATAATCCGACATTTTTTCCCGGTCCCAGTGAGTGTCGGATTTTACAGGTTCCACTGTGTATACTATTGGAATAATGTATCTGTAAATGGTTTGATGTGATGCCTTTTTTTAATGTTACAAGATAATAACATGATGTTGTGTTTTCCTTAATCACTGTTTAACTGTTGACAGGATAACATCGATGATGTATGATTTGTATGATTTGGCACAAGGCACCGTGAAGAGATGTAGTGTCAAAAGTCAGTTCACTAATTCAGTATCGTGTGAGTACACCATTGGCGTTGATGCAGGCTTGACAACGACGACGCATAGACACTAAGCGATTAAATAAAGGTTGGGGAATGTTTTTCCATGTCTGAACCACCTTTTGTCCAAATTTAGCTAACGCCAATGGGTGATTCTGGGCTTGACGTAAACGTGTCTCCATTTCATCTCAAGCGTGCTCGATATAAGAAAGGTCCGGAGAAACAACACGCCCGGGGTGTGCCAGAATGTTCTGATGTCTCAGGAAATCTGTCAAAACACGAGTGATATATCGATGAGCACTGTTGCTGAAGCGTGAATAAGTTGTGTCTTATCATGAGATGTGATTTTCCCCCATAAAGCTAACGCCACCAAACTGTCGCCGTTGAACAACGCCCGCCGTTCACCGTCTGGCCACCCTTGCAATGCCATCTGAGTTCAGATAAAATCTCGACCCGTCAGCAAACAAAACACCAACCCAATATTATCTCATGTACCGTACCGTACCGTAAATGCTGTCTGCACCAGGTAAGACGTGCCTGTCGGTGACCTTGGAGCAAAATTGTCCAGAACGTTGTAGTCGGTTCCGTAAGTCCTCTAACTGATTGCACGTAAGCCAGGAATGGTCCGAGTAGTCAGGACTGGACTGGCAGTCTGGAATCGATTCCTTAGATGGGTAAGCCCAATGCCGGTCCGAGACAAATCTCTCCTGTTCCCGTTATGTTGAAAACGTCTCCATAGAGATGAGATTGTGTTGCGATGGATACCAAAATGGCTGGCCATTCATTTTGGGCCATTCCAGTCTCCTAGAATACCCACTGCGCAGTTTACGTTGAAAATAACGCGTTTTCCACAACATTCAGAGGCTTGGGAATAATCAGCCGTTCAACCGTCCGTCAATATCAGGTGTCAAACAGCATGCCAAAAGTGAATACGTACATTGTGTTCAATGTGCACATGCGCGATACGCGGCATCAAAGTACACGCAAAGTGCCTTGCTACATGTTTGTTTAGGGTTATTTTTATAACGTTTCAAATAAATTTTATTTTATTTTATGTTACTGTGTTATGCACAGTTACCGTGTTCTTTTAGTATATATGTATATATTAATTAACTCACTGTGTTTAAAATTGGTGTTATAGTTAATACCACTGTAATGTTGAAATGTGTATGTAACGAAAGTCCCTTCAGATATAACTGTATTTACAACGGAACTAGGTTTCTTCGCTTTGATTACGATAATGCAAATGCAACGTAAAAGTTTAACTCGTTCACTCAGAAGTGAGTGAGTGAGTTAACATTTAAAGTCACATCGGCAATATTTCAGCCATATCGTGACTAAAACTAGTTCTAAATTCATAATACATACATATAATATATAAAACCATGTCAACGAAGGACAGTAAAAACACTAGATTATCACAGATTGAGTTAAAACTAGCTAGCATATATCTCGTTCACTCAGAAGAATGTCAGGAGACAAAAAAACAGCATAAGAATACAAGGAGGCGAAGAGACAACATTAACAGGTTAGACCTGAAGGACATCAGAATTTGATGTATTAACGCAATGTTTACCAGTGCAGCGTTTTGCAAACAATCGAACTATCGATGATTTGCAGTTTTGCTGATAACTGCATACAAACATGCCAATGTCAGTAATGTACATGTATATCACCAAAACACTCCGTTGTCAGTGCATGTAGAAGGGCACAAATACTTCTTCAACTTCTTACACACAGCGCATACTCTTTGCTTTCTTTCGAATACACCTTGTTTGGATGTGAAATAGATTTATTCCCATCAACATAGGACATTATATAAGGTTAGATTGAAGGTCCCGTGTGCTTGAACATATTACACAAAGATCTTTTTCTCAGAGACCCTCGTGCATATTCTTTCCTTGACTGAACACAAAAAGAAGACATGATTTACATTAGGTTGTTGTTTAACTCGCGCTCAGCAATATTCCAGCTATATGTCGGCCGTCCGTAAATAATCGACTCTGGACCAGGCAATCCAGTGAACAACATCATGAGCATCGCTCTACACAAATGGGACCGATGACATGTGTCAACCAAGTCAGCGAGCCTAACCACCCGATCGCATTCGTCGCCTATTACTACAAGCATGGGTTACTGAAGACTAATTCTAACACGGATATTCACGGGTCAGAGAAGACATGACCCTGTGAGATATTTTACTGTAATGTAACTCGAATGAAATGTGATGCACCATCTTGGGTACAGATGTTCTATGATTAGACATCTAAGCGGGTACCTGTATTAGAGATATGGTTGGCTCGAGTTCCATATCAGAAGTAGACGTTAAATACATGCATCACTGTAGGGGTTTCCGACACCGTTTTAACAGAAACACAGTCACTTTTAGATAAACATGGGGTACTGCTACTTTTTAAAGGGGCGTCATTAACAACACATACAATTACATGTAGTATTTATCCAGGCCAACAAACCCGACCTTGTTTTGAACATTATTGTCCCTTTTGACATCAGTGGAATGACAAGGTTCAGGAACAACAAGGCAATATGCGGACCTGGTTCACGAAATATAACGCTTGCATTCCAAGTACCGAGTCGCCCATCTTTCCCCCATCTCAATGGGGATGTTTACACCTCCCAATCTGCTGAATAATGTTAGGAGATTTTCTCACAGGAACACAACCTTTCTGACACTCTGGGTAATGGAGAAGGCTGCAGTGTTTGGGAATCTTCACATATCCGAAAAGTTCTTGGTGGGTTTGAGTAGGCAGGAGTTCCTGGGAGAAGTCCTATTTTCAGTCTGGGTTTTGTGTGATTATATGCCTTACCAGCCTGGCCGTGTCAGGATCACCTGAACCCCTATATGGCATAAGAATCCAATCGTTGAAACGCATTGTTAATGTTCTTCAGGTGATTACTGTCATTTATCTTACCTCTGACATAAATGTCGCTTTCTGACTGGTTGAGCGCTCTTCTATTATTTTCAATGTACCCCGCTGTCAATGGTAACTCATTTGGTACTTCGTAGTAGGAATTCTTTACCTCGAATTACATTGAATCGATCAATCAATCTTTATTTCATACTGAAAGGCCACAGGCCTGTAGTACATTGATTAATCATGTGCGGGTAGTAGAACATTCTTTCTGAGAATAAAAGCTTTATGAATATATATGGACAATCTTTCTAAATGTGTTTTACTGGAATTATTCATCAATGATATAAACTTATCCCTTTCAGGGTGTACATAATAATATTTCTTTATATATCTATTTCTTAACGATAAGTATGCTGGGCAAACACATAAAAAGTGAAACTCATCTTCGACCTCGTGTAAGTTGCACATTGGGCAGATTCTACTTTCTTTCTTAATACTTTGCCTTTGGTATCTCCCTGTTTCAACATATAAATCATGCGCGGAGCAGCTGAATCTCGCCAATGAAGATTTATATTTCCTTACGGTCAAGACTGAAAGATAATATTTTGTATACATGGAATCTTTTATCATTTTGTAGTAAAAACATTTATTAGATAATGAGAGACTAGTTAACCAATTTTTAAGGAATATATCTTTAAGTCTTTGTTTAACTGCACAGACAAAGTGAGAATGAGATTCTACAAATTGTTCATGCCAGGCATTGCCGAAGCCGATAGATGATAATAAGTGTTTTATGTCTGTTACACAATTACGTTTTCCATGACTATCATATAGTATCATCATTTCATAACATTTTCTTGGCAATCTGTATGAGGGCATTGTTAATAATTTTAACCAATATCTAATAATGTTTACATTTGATTCTATGTACAATGGATATCGCGTAATGATGTACGGAAATTACCGATGTTTTGCGAATGCAAATCAATGGAGGGAAGATAACTCTAAATCTGTTTTCTTTTCAGCAAAATCTAGCGATGGCTACAAAAAGATTTGTACCCGTGCTTCAAGAAATTCAAAAATGACATTAAGGTGTTCAGTAAGATAAATACGTTGTTCACTGGTCCCTCGGGGCCAATGGGTTGATGTACCCTCAATGTTTGTTTATGTTGCCCTCGCCCTTCGGGCTCAGGGAACATAAAGAAACAGCGAGCTCAGGGAACATAAAGAAACATCGAGGGTACATCAACCCATGTCCCCTTCGTGACCAGTGAACAACTTATAATGTACCAGGGACATACAGGCTATCCACAAAATGTTCACTTGTTGGAAGACACTGTGACACCTAATCCATGGCATTCTTGTGTAAAGCAGAGTCAGAAGATACCCCATAATGTAATCTTGTAGGTGTACGTCTGTGTTTACAGTCATGAATTGCTCAGATTCGGCACCATTTAATAATCATTCTGATTAGAATGCGACGGGTCAAAATCAAATCTTCAAATTCCCTCCATTTCTTTGGTTGAGAAAATCTTGTCGCCCAGGCCAAGGATACTATGACACCACCGATTCTTCGATCACTGCGGTTGGGGTAGCGCTGGGTGTGTGGATCCTATTGCTAGTGTTCCCCCGCCGTAAATTTTAGTGTCTGATTCATTACGTTACAAGTCATAACCGAATTTTTGGAACTGGAAAGTTCAGTGCGATATTGCTTGGTGCAGAACGTAATCCATTTGGATCCAAAACCATCAGTGTGCGCTGAAGTGTGCTATGCAGAATTTATTGCATGCTGAGATGGATATGAGTATAAAAGCTGCCAATATGTAGACGAATGAGTTAAGGCATAAAAAGAGTGTGCTTGGAAGTCTGATAAGGGACTAACGGTTCAGACAATCACCTGATGAAGGGGCAATATCTATGTATCGATGGGTAAAGGGGCAAGAAGTAGCCCAGAAACGTGGTGTTATACAATAAAGAAGAAGTTGTCATCCATATACTCGTCTTATATATTCACCAACTTCTAAATGCCTCTCAAGAATCTCAATAATATAAAGGTATAATTATCCGCTATGATACATATAACATAAATATATTTTACAATGCCGATGATTATTTGTCTGCAGGCAGAATAGGTGTACTTGCGTACGTGGCAGACACAGTTTCATACTTAATGAAACTGCAGTGAAGACTGGATGTGTACTATGTATTATGAAATTGTTTTATCATGAGTAAAAAATGATTTGATTAAAATGATTTGTGCTAAAATGTCAATTCAATGAATTTTATTGTTGAAATTATTTTTTGTTTTGTTGCCATATCAGGAATAAAGTAAAATATTCTCTAAACTCTGGTATATTTTATGTATATCACTACGTTGTACCATTTCTTACATTTTCCATTTGCGAATTTAGGCTTACCCGCATGCTTATCATCACAGATTTTGTCCATTGTTCTCCAAATGCGGTCAACGTGAAAATCCCTGCGTGCCGCCCTTGTTCTTACAAACATCACAAATGTTTACTTCACAGTAATAAACCCAAAAACGTTTTTGACAACACTTACCTTTGTCCTTATACTTAATAAACATTGTATTTCATGATCCACCACTTTTTGTAAAGAGTAATTGACCCAACACCAATTGCCAAAACAGACTGAGTAAACTACTGACTGACTAATTTTGGTTTTTACGCCGCTTTTAGCAATATTCCGGCAACATCACGGCGGGGGACACCAGAAATGGGCTTCACACATTGTGCCCATGTGGGGATTCGAACCCGGGTCTTCGGCGTGGCGAGCCAACGCTTTAACCATTAGGCCACCCCACCGCCCCACTGAGTAAACTAAGCCTGAACAAACCAACGGCATGACGTGACATACAATGTATGCAACCGGGCAAATGGACATAAACATCTAGTACAAACGGGTATGTGCCAGATATAATATTAACAGCAATGGACATACTAATCAAAGGAGGGCAGTTTATGTAATATGTGGCCTTGACACTCAATAACACCCATTAACGTTTCATCGGACATATAACATGTTCTTGACAAAGTATCATGTGGTAAAAAGTTGTGATTCAAGTTGAAGTTTGGTTGAAAACTGACTGTGTTTGGAATATATCCCTGATCATGTACTCACCAGACACCAATGTCCCTCGGACGAGAAGTAAGACGGTATTCAGTAAATACATCTCTTCCCCGCGACACGACAACTCTAATGATTTCCATGAAGTGAAAGCTCACTTAACATAACGCTGGGCATCAATATGAGAAATCAATAGCCTTCTTTGTACGCCAATAAAGTTACGCACTGCGCATGACTAAAACACTAATTAGTTTTATTTGTTATTATCGACGCTACTAATACTCAATATATATATATTGCATATAACTATTGGTGCAGAAAATCAACAGAAAGTGGTTTTGAATGATTTCTGTCACAGTGACATTGTATTCCATTTCATCTTCCAGATGTTGCGACATTCATACGTCATCGTTGCTCTAGTTGTACCCAATCCATTCTCTTGAATAAATATGTTTAAATCAAAAATCAAATCTAGTTGTTTGGAAACGTCATCTCTATTTCTTACCTTGTACTCTAACTCTCAAATAGTGCCAAATTTGTTTAGATATAATGATCATATGTGATATGTCTTGTTATCTATCGTTTATAATCTGTTGTGAAATGCCTCGTGTGACGGAGACACAATTGCATGTTTTGACGGGTATGACATAGCTAGACGGCAACCAATCATCCGTCACCCGTTTGTGTTATAACTGAAACGATCTTCGAGTCAATAGGAGTGGCGGTATTGGTGTACCCCCAGTTTGCTAGCAACCAGCAGAGAATTACCTGGGTTTAGAGGACACACATAAATGAACGTGCAGGGTAAGTTGTTCCCTGTGTAATATTGTCCGGGGTTACTAGGCTAACCATAAACTTGACACTGTGACTTCATCCATTCATTTATTTAACATACATATTATCATCATCATCAATCTCATCAACCATCTCATCAACAGTATTATGAAATACTACCATTAGGCGATATTAGCGCTATCATCATGATACAAACATACATTATTACACAATATCACATGTATACATTATCACAAGGTGAGATACACTATCTCCGTAAACAAGTGGAGTTTTGACACCATCTTGCAGCAGTCTCTTCTCGCGGTCTAGCCGTTCTTCCAGCTGGCAATACTTCTTCTCTTAGGTCTCACACAACCACCACCCTGCAACTGCATCAATGTTATTTCTGTGTAGTTCTGTTCTGTAGACTTGATCAGACTGATAAATGTATATACATTAGGGTAGCACCAGCTCAGCATACTGGTAAGGTAAACTGTGTTCACCAGCTCAGGGATACTAAAAAGTGCATCACCTGTTGTTTTGAGAGTTTAGCACGGCCCACTGACCTGGAACCTTTAAACAATACCTGCTGGCAAACTGGGGACACCCGCGGTATTGTCTCTTTTCTTCTAGTACGAGTAATATGCTGGCATCTCAATGAAGTCTTCGTGCAACACTTTCAGATATTGTATAAATGAAAAAGGTGAGTGAGTTAAGTCACATCGGCAATATTTCAGCCATATCGTGACTAAAACTAGTTCTAAATTCATGATAAATGCATATATTTAGAAAAACCTTATCAATAAAGGACAGTAAAACAAGTATATTGTGAATATAAAACTAATTACTATGTAAATATAAAACATTTTAATGAGAGAAAACGATACTATATAAAACAGGCTATAGATTGCCAACAGCTGAAAGTAGATCACCATACCAGGGACTATTGGTGACTTTCAGTACATTTGCTTCCTGCATGGACCCTAGCTGGATTACACCATTCCGTCAGCTGTCATCACGTTTAGACAATCTAGAGATAAATTAAGATAACATATATTCTACGGTTAAAGATAGTGGAATTTACTTTGAATGTCTTGGGACTTACCTTGGGACCCTTAGGAGGACAGTCATTTTACCATACTTTAACCCCCTTTGAGGATATCACTGTATGGTGGGGAGATGGGGGTGAGTGTTACTTGGTTTAGTGCTTGGTGAAACACAGAAGTCTTTCAAATATCCAACATCCAGGCTTTCGAAAATGGACAGTGTATTAAATCATATCTCAAGATGAAGATACGTAAATAGATAACCATGCTTGGTAGATGAACACATCTAAGGGGCCGTCAAAGGGTTGTAAATATCATGGATCTGACAGACCACAGTATATAAGTATCAGACATCACAACAAAATACTGACAAATTTCAGGCTATTAAAAAGTATCTTGGAAGTATGGATTTTCATATAATTGTGTAAAGCCCAAAATAAATTGGATATTAAGCGTAACCGTGATATATGAGCAGTGCCGTGATGATGTATTGAATTAGGATGTGATCAGTCTCTATTCCAGTATGAAAATCCCAGCAAGTCATAGGCGGATCACTTTTGTCCTGAACGTTTATTAAATGACCATTGAAACGCTCGTGAAACGGGTGAAAATGAACTGTGCACCCCCTCTCCTTTCTGAACCGTGCAGTCTGCCACCATGGAAGTCGGACAACTGGTAGTCTAGACTGCGGACTTTGTGTACCCCTCTGATAAGTGTTAATTTGCTAGAGTGTTTAACGTACTAGAATCTGTACTTTACTGAGGAAGTGTAATCCCAAATATAACATATGTTACATTTGACCACTTTCTCAAATGGCATTGTGTATTTCATAGCTTTCCGCCGTGGGAGCCGTGCCAATTAACACTTATCAGAGGGGTACACAAAGTCCACAGTTTAGACAAACAGTTGTCCGACTTCCATTTTTGTGGAAGCCGCGGTGGTCTTGGCGTCTGAATTTGTGTGCTGGCGATTAGGTGCCTGACTCTGAGGGTGTGGGTTCGAATGCCGGATGGGACTCACTCCCCCAAAAGTACTAGAATCTGTACTTTACTGAGAGTGAGTGAGTGAGTGAGTTAATATTTAACACTTTACTGAGAAAGTGTAATCCCAAATATATATGTTACATTTGACCGCCTTCTAAAATGGCATTGTGTATTTCACACTCTAGATATGTTATCCGCTGCTGAAGCCTATAATCAAAACTCATGTTAAATGATTTTGAAAGCTTTTTCAAATGATGTCTCAATATCCAGTAATATTTATCAATTGTCACCGCATCAATAACACGAAAATTGGGTCCATGTAGGTATTTCGGGTACTCACCAGGCTGACATGAATGACGGATTTCTTAGATCATAATTTTATTATACCAATTGATGGAATCTGCATAGCGAAACGATAATACTGTATGTTTTAGTAAAGATGGCAAAGCGTTGTAGGATAGGGAGAAATCATTGGTGTTCATTTTCAAAGGGAAGTAATCGTAATGTGAAGCGTTATAAATCGCGAATGCAAATACTTTCATTTACTTTGAGCACAGTCATTGTTTGTATGTTGGGATATTGAAACTAATATTCACATATCGTCTTTGAAACTTATGAATGTACATGTAATCCTATCGTGTTATTTAAAAAAAAATAAAAATTTAATATATGTAATCAAATACACGTAGTTTCACGAACGCACACACATGTCAAAGTCAATATCTGAGGTGAAATTGGGTTTAACGTCGTGCTTGAGAATATTTCGCTCATATGACGACGTGCATGCGTGTGTATGTGTATGTGCGGCTGCTTGTACTAGCCCAGAATTAAGCTGGTTTTATAGTGCTAGCCCACTGAGATACCATGCCGCAGTGACGCATGAATACCCCACTCAGATACATTATACTGATTCCGATCCGACCAGTCCTTGTTGTACCCATTAATGCCGAGCGCCAGGCAGGGACCAACAAGTACCATATTTTAACGTATGACGCGGCCGGGGATCGAACCCGCGACCTTCCGCTCTCCGGGCGGACGGACGCTCTAACCACTACACCACGGAGGCGGTCAGTCAATATCTAGTACTGTTTTACTGTATAGAAGTAAATCCTATTTTCATTTAACAATTAATTGTCTTGTAAAATAGTCATGTTATGTTGTGGAATAGTAATAGGAATATATTACACATTTATGTTTCTGTTTCACGCTTAGTCATGTAATATTTTTAATATTGTTATTTTGAAATAAAAAGGCTAATTAAAAAAAAATAACTTGCATTTGTTGTTTTGATAATTATCCCGTGAAGAATGTTAGAAAGTTTGGCACACCTCAGTAGAAGTAAATTTATAATTTCTTTGCATAGAATTACACCAAAAATAATGTTCGTAATTGAAATAAATGTTTTAAAGAAAAAAGTGACGTAGCCAATTGAATTTGTACACATCGCTGCTGAAACACTTACGCAAATATTGTTATTTGTACAAACAGATTGATCGTTATGTTATGTTGTTGTGGTTTTTAGTATAAACAAGAGGCGGTGGGGTAGCCTAGTGGTTAAAGCGTTGGCTCGTCACGCCGAAGACCCGGGTTCGAATCCCCACATGGGTACAATGTGTGAAGCCCATTTATGGTGTCCCCCGCCGTGATGTTGCTGGAATATTGCTAAAACCGGCGTAAACAAAACTCACTCAGTCAGTCAGTCAGTAGTATAAACAATCGTTGATTGTACAATGTTTCTCTGTTCTATGTGAATGACGGGTGCTACCGGTAGAGCGGGACACGTTCATTCTTTTCGGGAACATCCGGTATCATCACTGTACTCCAGTGATTCATTCATTTTGTAGAGAATGTGCAATAAAATATGTGTTTCTATCTTACTAATATGTAGAGAATCTTAACCCAAGTGTCTACTGTTATCAGTTATATCAACACGAGTTGATAAAATTTATATCAGTAGACACGAGGGTGAGATTCTATTTATCATCAAACATCATTCTTCATTAGTTTTCAAAGAAAAATGTACATCTCTCAACACTGTACTATCATTAGACTTGCAGTGCAGCGATGTCATAGCATTCTGACGTCATCAAGTTGATGACGTCATAACATTTTCAGGGCATTGTACAAAATCTACTGTCAAAACGATATATCCTAGGAGATATCATATGATCTCAGACAAGCGATATCTCCTGTGGAACACAGTTTTGGATGATAAATGAAATGGAGAGAATGTTTTCAATGTGCCTTTCTACATAGCGTTGCAATTTAACATTACATTGTTACATTTTAAATATAAAAGAAAATTAATTAGGCTATGATAATGTCCTCCATAAAATATGACAATACATATGTTCATAAAGGTTTAAACCTGGACAAAATGTTGTCCGTCGTGTTGCAAAGAAGCGGCACCCAGTGTAAGCAGTCCTCAATAAAAGACTTTTTCAAAACTGAATAATTGTAAAGGTACGATTGTTATGTTGTGATGCTGTTTTTGAATGTCTGTACATGTACAATAAACGCTTGATGATCATAAACATTTTGGATTTTCCTTGAGGTGTATGAAAACCAAAAATCCAGATATTCAATTATCCGGGCGATTTACGTAAAACGAATGTGTCCGGATATCCGAGGTCTCACTGTACTATCTTTGCCTTATAGAATAATGGACAGAGATTTTGTAAAGGAAGCTGGTCTGGAACCCTTTACACGTATACACGACCCCAATCTAATTCCAGCTATCGATGTGCAATTTATTACTGTGGGGTAAGTCCTCCAAAGCTTTCGACTAAAACCCACCTGGAATACTTTTAACAGTTGGCTTACAAAACTTTTCAACTTCCCACAGCCTGTTTGGACAACAGAAAACGAAACACAAAAATATAAGAACAAGACACGAAGCGAAGGAATTTTATTAAGAGTAAAACCCCCTCTCAGAAATGAAATTAGGAGATATCAACAGCCATTCGTAATGACTACATCAGAGTGGACAAGATCCTATCCCCACCCAAACACCTTTGCGATCTGCTGAATCCCACCATGATTCCAATAACAATAATATACCCCAATCTTTATTGCGATAAAGATGTAGACTATCCACAGAGCTGGGTTTTCCTCCATCTTTACAACTTCTAAAATGCCTCTCAAAGAAGATACATGGAATGGTTCATCATTCAAGGTATATTTCGAGGTATCTTCATTGCTTCATATTTGAAATCGACACGCCACAGAATGTGAATAGTGTGGCCAAAATTCTTAAGATAAATGGCAGAGGGAGGAGAGCCTTCACCTCTCGAATAATTAGAAGCGAAAAACCCTTTCCACACCCATAAGAAAGCTCTAAAAGCAGAGTTGAGCAATTGTGACTATTTATGAGTATATATTTGTTTCAGCAGTATTACAGCTATACGAAGTTGTTTATAAACAAATCGAGTCTGGACCAGACAACCCAGTGATTGTCACCATTCGATACGATGAAAGCGCATGTATTTATGAATCACTAAGAAATAGTGATGATACCAGGTGTTCGCGGAAAGGCGAACGTATCCTGCCGCACCGGCGGCGCCCGTCACAAACATATGCCAAGTCTAGTCAATTGTTCACCTGAAATAATTCGGGAACGTATATTATAAGTCAAAATAGGGAATTGCATAGGAATCATTTTGGTCACTGATGCATCAACTTCACATATAGTCTGTTTGCAGTGAAAACGTAGAAGGGTTATGCACATCATTCTGCTCAGAAAGGAGCACTATCACCAATTTCAGTCTAAGTCAAACTTGTTGCCATGGAAATGCCAAAAATATTTTATTCAGAATTCCAAAACTACCAACACAAGTACACCGCCAGATATATCTATGTGCCAAGTTCGGTGAAGAAATAGTGAACAGTTTTAGAGTTCTGCTCCGGAAAAGAGCACAACCACCAATTTTAGGCTAAGTCAAACTTGTTGCCATGGAAATGCCAAAAATATTTTATCCAGAATTCCAAAATTACCAAAAGGCACAAGTACACCACCAGATCTATCTATGTGCCAAGTTTGGTGAAGAAATAGTGAACAGTTTTAGAGTTCAGCTCTGGAAAAGAGCACTACCACAATTTCAGGCTAAGTCGAACTTGTTGCCATGGAAATGCCAAAAATATTTTATTCAGAATTCCAAAACTACCAACACAAGTACACCGCCAGATATATCTATGTGCCAAGTTCGGTGAAGAAATAGTGAACAGTTTTAGAGTTCTGCTCCGGAAAAGAGCACAACCACCAATTTTAGGCTAAGTCAAACTTGTTGCCATGGAAATGCCAAAAATATTTTATTCAGAATTCCAAAACTACCAACACAAGTACACCGCCAGATATATCTATGTGCCAAGTTCGGTGAAGAAATAGTGAACAGTTTTAGAGTTCTGCTCCGGAAAAGAGCACAACCACCAATTTTAGGCTAAGTCAAACTTGTTGCCATGGAAATGCCAAAAATATTTTATCCAGAATTCCAAAATTACCAAAAGGCACAAGTACACCACCAGATCTATCTATGTGCCAAGTTTGGTGAAGAAATAGTGAACAGTTTTAGAGTTCAGCTCTGGAAAAGAGCACTACCACAATTTCAGGCTAAGTCGAACTTGTTGCCATGGAAACGCCAAAAATATTTAATTCAGAATTCCAAAACTACCAAAAGGCACCAGTACACCACCAGATCCATGTATGTGCCAAGTTTGGTGAAGAAATATTGACCGGTTTTAGAGTTCTGCTCCGGAAAAGACAAATGTGCACGGACGGACGGACGGACGGACGGACGGAGTCCATTTTAATACCCCCCGCAAAACGCGTTGCGGGGGATAAAAAAGGATTATCAAGTGCAGCTATATTCTGAAAATTTGCTCCATATTTTAGTATATCCTTAAAAAGGAAAGTTGCATGGATACTGAGATTCTTTTAAAACTATAGTTTGAGTGTAGATAATGTCATGGCGTTAACAAGGGTGTTAACATCAATCATGCATAGACCCCCAATTTTTATAATCTTCTTTTAAAGTGCTCCCTTTCCTTTGTCTTTTTTGTCATTCCAGATGAATTTTAAAAATATTCTCTCAAGAGCGGTGATAGACTCCCGATGAGGGTTAGGTAAAGTGTTAAAAATATGAACTAATTCTGAAAGAGCCAATGTCATTATAACAATAATTATGCCTATCAAGGTCTTTTTCTCCAAGTTGCCTGTAATCTATTAATTTCATCCAGTCTTTTCTCTGTGTTAATAACCCCTAAATCATTCAAATAAGGAGTACATTCAGTTCTTAACACTTCAAATTAATTTATTTGCCATTCTATATTCAAATCGGGACAAAGGATATCTCTGCTACCTGCTTTTGACCCAATCCAGATTGCCTTAGTCGTATCTATGTTTATCTTTAGCCCTGGCATATTGTAACATGTATTAAGTGTGTCTATAGCAGCATATAAGTTTTCATCTGAGCCATCCAGAAATAATACGTATCATCCGCATATTGACCTAATTTGTGCATTTGGAAGAGAATTAATTAACACATTAGGTGATGACTGATGTTTGCTGAGGAGCAGGTCAAAAATATCCAATCGTCGAGTTCCATACTAATGACCTTATCGGAATACACCAAGGTTATGAACAGCGTATGGAACTTAAATGTGGAATCCCCAACCTAGAAAGCTGGTCGAGGAATTCCATTTAGAATCATTACTGAACAGCAGCGATTCAGTTCCGGTGTCATTGACCTTCAGATGCTTTTCAGACATCAGGGGTATATTGAGACTGAGTTATCAAGGTCCATAATTCTATAATCAGGAAGGATGCTTTTGAAAACTAAATCATCCCCAGCAAAGGTGTATCGATTATACATGCACCAGTACAGCTCACATTTTCAATAAAAGGACAAATGTTGGATTGATTTACTTCCAAATTAAACAGAACATTACATAATCACAACAAATGCCAACGCTAGCACAGTATCCAATGCATGTTTCTAACTTCAACGTAATCTTTCATTTCTGAATCAATGTCCAGTGGGGTTGATACCAGGTATTTTGAAAGCATCATTTAATCATTGTTGACCAACATCAATTAACTCCACTTATACACCCCATATATCATATGCTGCATTCTGATAGTCGCTTTTCTTCGAAGGTTCCATTGGCCATTTAGCGCGATTACAAACTTTAGTTAAACTGCCATTATAAAAAATCAACATGTAGTGTCAATCATTTTCGATTTATAAAAAGCCTACGATACAACGTGGAAATACAGAATTTTGAAAGATTTACAAGAATTTGGATTGCGAGGCCGTTTGCCTCAATTTATTTGTAAATCATTACACGATAGGCAATTTCAAGTGCGCGTGGTTTTCTGCCCTGTCTGGTCATTACAATCAGGATCAAGGTGTCCCACAAGACAGTATTTTGTCTGTCACTTTATTCAGTATAAATATACATAGCGTATCTAAAGTTTTAAATAATTGAATTGATGGGTCGATTTTGGTGGAAGACTTGACTGTTTCTTGTGATACTTTTGAACGGCAACTGCAATTATGTTTCAATAGAATTAATCAAAGGTGTTTGGGAAATGGATTCAAAGTCTCAAAAACCAAAACCAGAACTATAAGTTTAGCTGGCCCACCATTAAAATTGCAAAGGAAGCCAAATTCCTGGGTATACTTTAAGATCACCATTTGACCTAAAAACCTTGCAAACATGTTTAAAATGTAAGTGCCTGAAGGCACTTGATATATTAAAGTTGTTTCCAACTCGAAGTTGGGAGGGGATGAGACAACTCTCTCCCAGTTGTACAGAGCTCTGATCCATTCTGAACTGGATTACGACTCAATCATTTATTTGTAGATTGGATTATATGTTGTACTTGGAGTATATGGCTGAAATACTCCCCATGTGACGAGAAATCTTAACTCACTGACCCCATTGCCTCCCGTTCATTCTATGAAGATTTCAAAGAACGTCCTGACTAACTCTTGATTATAAGTTATCTGATGAGGATTGTAAGCAAGGTTGGTTGGTCTGTTGTTGAAAGCCGCACTAAGCAATATTCTGGCGATATGGTGGCGATTTGGTAAATAATCGAGTCTAAACGACACAGTCCAGAGATAGAGATCATAAGCATTGGTCTACGAAATGTGATACTACTGACTACCCGAGATTGATTGTTTTGGTAATTTGACAATGATTTATGAACACATGCTCATAGTTTAGTCATTATCGTCCAAAGAAACAGAAAATGTGTTTGGGTTTTATTAAAACCAAGGTGAGAGTAAATTACTTACACTTCTTATGTTCTCGCCCAAACACTTCCACTTCACACAGTGTTAATAGATCGCTGTTCGACCGTCTGCGCAGACCCTGGATTCTGACATAACGCCCTTTGGCAGCAGGTGAACATGAAATATTTTCTGTTGCACCAGCAGCCATTGGTCCAACATACATGGCACACAGGCGTGAGGGGGCCGATGGGTCCATTACTGGATCATCTGCGAAGATCTCAATCTTTAAGTCATGCATTCGGCCACCTGAAAGATGCGAGCATTTCTGACTGATAATTACGAATATATTTACCTCTTTGACTGGATTGCCAAACATCACCTGCAAGATGTACCGATATTCTGACTGATAATACCATTAGTTTTGCCTCCACTGAACACACGAAAACAAAGATTTGAAATGGGTATTACAGTATATAGTTCAATATATATGGTTCATGAACTCTATGCGCTGTGGTCTATCATTGCCAAGTTATACAAGTCACACCCCTTCAGTCTTTAATTACCAAATGCTGTCGTTAAGCAATCAAAAGTGAGTAAGTTAACGTCACATCAGCGATATTTAAGCCCTGTCTTAAGAACAAGTCTTTACAATAATAATGAATACATGAACTGGACAAACTAAGTTATTCGTAATTTCAAAATTTACATATATCCCTAACTATTTTTGTCCAGTATATAAACTTTTAACATATCCTCAATGGTCAGTATAACCACTAGAGCATCACTGAAGTTGACGTAAAGCTAGCACTCTATGATAAAAGTATATCCTCATGGAGAACGATACAATATGAAGAACGGCCTACAGATCGCTAGCAGTCGTAATTAAAATTGCTACCTGGATTTACATAATCCCTTCAGATTATTGGCGGGTATTATAAAAATTAAGCCTAGTGGGAATTATACAAGGGTTTTCCCAGACGTTTTGCTATAAAAAACTGCCATATAGGCAGAGTACTGTTGAGTTCGGCGTTTACCAACAAACAATCAAACGAAAGAAATATCCTCCATGTGATGTTACCGTGTTATCAAATGAATTTACTTCGCTTGAGTTAGTATCAAATGTATAAGACTACATGGCCGAGTTGACTGAAAACTTTAAAACATATCTCAACTCTGATTTTGAATATGTTTAGTACAAATTGGAAATATATATATTTGTGTTATTTTTTTCTATTAGATCTCAGATGTGTTATCGCAGAAAAGAGGGGTTGGAATTGTAAGAATGGGATCTAAACTTTGATAAAGATCATAATGTTTGTTATTTCTAGTACATATAAAACGGGGTAACCTAGTGGTTAAAAGCGCCCGCGCTTGTCACGCCGAAGACCCGGGTTCCATTCCACACATGGGTACAATGTGTGGAGCCCATTTCTGGCGTTCCCCGCCGTGATAATGCTGGAATATTGCTAAACGTGGCTTAAAACCATACTCACTCACATATTGTACAAACGTGAACAACACAGGTTTACTTTCTCACCGCAACAATCGGCCCTGTTAGTGACAGTTATGTATTCCAATAAGAAGCAATTTTGAAGGTCAACCATCCAGTATGGCTCCATGTCGTATTTTTGGCTCTCCCAACATGATTTTCTGGAAAAGACTGCTTCCCTGTTGCCATCTACTGCTCTGGCTTTGCCGTTTGGGAAGGTTGAAGACTTCGTGGGTTTCCCCAGGGCTAGGTTGTTGAGGGCACCTGGTAGATGTAATGAGAGAAACAGTTTTACAAAAGGGACCGCTTGGACATGTTGGCTGTCCTGAAAACAATCTTCTGTTTTGCAAAGAAAAGCAGCGACCCCATCACATATTTCTATGAAGCTGAGGCATGAAGGAACATTCACTGCATCCAAGTTGAAAGCCAAATTCCTTGTCCGCCAGGCAGGAATGCATGCTGCTGCTGCTCGTTGTGCGATTGCAAGTATCTAGATATATTGAATATCTTATATGTGAAAATAGGTGGTATCTACCACACTAAATTAAAACATGACACTTGTTATAATATTGAACAAAAACCTGTTAATACTATCTATTTATGTATGCCTTGTGTATGAGAATATCTATTCATAATTATAATGTCATGTAAACATGTACTGGGAAATTAAAACCTTAAAATAAATATAAAGTATATTGAACAAACTATATGGATAACTTTGGTCGAATAAATACAATACATATTATTGTTAGTGGCTGTACCCTCGGAGGCAGTTGAAGTAGCGTGAAATAATTGTCCTCCGAAGAGGGTACTTAAGACCGCATCATTCAATGTATGTTGATCATTGCCAGAATTTTTATCATAGAATGTTTGTAGTTTTAATGTGTGGCTAAATTGTTGAAAATTCGCCAACAGCTGAAGGGATGATGTAAATCCAGCTAGGGTCCATGCAGGTAGCAAAAGTAATGTCCCCATGGTCCCTTGCATGGTGATCTACCATCAGTTGGCGATCTATAGTCCGATTTAATATTGTGTTGTTTTGAAATGATTTAGCATTTTACTCTGAACTCAAACTAGTTTTCATTAATTCGTGATAATCTAGTTGTTATACTGTCTTTTGCTGACAGGTTTTTACAAATGTATAAATATGTTTATTCTTAGAAGAGTCTATATGACTTTTGTCGTCACGATATGGCTGAAATATTCGGTCAAACTCACGGAAGGAATATTATGTTCACGGAACGGAATATTGTGCGGGGCGTTTCCCAGTCCTGCGCCACATCCGTACCCTGCCATCGGCAAAGTGCAGTGGGAAGCGAGTCTCGTCACTGAAGTCAATCCTGTTCGGCTGCCTGATTGAATCTGATGACCCTTCTTAGATGCTGAACGTAGATGGGTCAGGACAGGCTCTGCTTGTGGTCGACTAGCTCGGGTACATTCAGGCGCAGTTAATGTATTGATGGACTGTGTAACACACCAATAACATGAAATTGCTGCAATGGACTGTCCAGTATTAAGCCTATCTATGGTTCTCTCACGTTGCTGATATGAGTCTTGAAATAGTGTTATGTTTCACCTCTTCTTCTGACCATGACTCGGTTCAGCTGGTTCACCTATCATCACGTAGTGTATGTCACAACCAGAAAATTACAAAATTGACCCTCTCCCAAATATTACCAATACTAAGGAGTTTCTGCATTTGTTGAGTATACATTGAAGCAACGGGTTAACAATCGGCATATCGGTTGGTTTCCAACAGGAGTGAGTGAAAGTTAAATCACATCGCCACTATTTCAGCCATATCGTGACTATGAAAGTTTTAAATTTGTAAATGTATACATAAAATAAAAACAAACGTATATACTTACTTGTCTTCAAAAGACAGTAAAATAACTAGTTTATCACAGATTAATACAAAAGAAAACATATAACCACAAAACACTATTTCTATCTTAAACAGTACAAAATAACAGTAGGCTATAGGTCGCCAATAATTGAGTGAGTGAGTTAATATTTAACGTCACACCGGCAATATTTCAGCCATATTGTGACGAGAACATTCGATATTGAAATTAAATATATATACGTTATAAAAAACCTGTCGACGAAGGACAGTAAAACAACTAGAATATCACAATTACAACTAAAACTAGTATGGAGAGTTAAAACAGAGAGCACTATTTGGACAATACAATATAAAAACAAGCTATAGATTGCCAACACCAGAAGGTAGATCACCAAACTAGGTTCCATGGGGACTTACAGTACCTTGGCTACCTGCATGGACCCTAGTTGGATTTACACCATCCCTTCAGCTGCTGGCGATTGTAAGAAATGTTAGCTACAATGAAAATTACAGGAATGCTACGTTTAAAAATCCTGGCAAGTTTAAATTGACTTTGAAAGGTTTGGGACTTACGTACCCTCTCAGGAGGACAATAATTTTACGCTACGTTAACCCCCTTTGAGGGTACAGCCTCTAACAATCTCAGTTACTAATAGAAACTACCAACAATAAAATATTTAGCTATTTACAGATCAGTCAACAAATTGATTTCTTTTAAAAATTCAACTATTAAATGATAATTAACATTATAAAAAAGATCCTTCAATGTTTTGACATTAAAATACTTATCCCTTGTGATGGAATATTCAACACAGTCAAGCAGGACATGCTTGACTGTGATTCTTTCATCACAAGGGATGCAAAACGGAGGATCTTCGCCTTTCAATAAATATTCGTGAGTATATCTGGTATGGCCAATGCGACATCGTCGCATAATGACCTCTTCAAATCTGGACTGACAACCCAAGTAGGTGTAACCAATGTAGGGTTTTATTGCATGTAATTTATTAATACCTACTTGGGTGTCCCACTTTTTCTGCATTAGATCGCGAATGTATGTTCTAATGCTGGCTTTATAATCAGAGTATGGGATAAGAAGTGGTGTCACAGATTTGTTGAGTGCTGCCTTGGCAGCAAGATCGGCCATTGTGTTCCCAGAAATGCCAACGTGACTGGGTAACCAACAAAAGACGATGTCGCATTGGCCAGTGGCAAGTTGATTATACAATTCAATAATTTCTAATAAAAGTGGATGTTTACAAGAAATATTTTTAATAGCCTGAAGACACGAAAGAGAATCGGAAAAGATTATGTACTGTTTATGTTTAGGATGTCGTTGAATATATTTAAGAGCCGTTAATATGGCGTTTGCTTCTGCTGTAAAAATGGAGCTGTTATCTGGTATTCTAGAAGATATTGTTCTGATCCAATGACAGTGGCACATGACACCGCGCCACCATCCTTGGACCCATCTGTAAATAAAGATTTGTATGTATTATATTTGATTTTTAATTGATTATACTCTTGTTTATACTGTAATTCATTAGTTTCTGATTTCTTAAACTTTGTCAGAGTTAGGTCAACTTCAGGCCTCACCAGTTGCCAAGGAGGAGAAGAAAGAAGACGGGAAGGAGCTATATTTTCCAGTTCAATGCCGGCAGCAGAAAGAAATGGTTTAATTCTTAAACCAAGAGGCGGAACAAGAGAAGGCTTTTTGTTGTACGACTCCTCATAAGAAGGATTGAAAACACAGTTAAATGCAGGATTAGACTCGTTAGAATAGAGTTTTATTATATACTGTAAAGATAGTTTGACACGACGTTGGGTAAGGGATGGCTCATCAGCCTCAACATAGAGACTATCAATAGGAGAGGTTCTAAAAGACCCAAGACAAAGTCTTAGGCCTTGGTGGTGGACAGAATCAAGTAGTGCTAGGTTGCTTTTGCAGGCTCCACCATATACGATGGAGCCATAATCAAGTTTCGAGCGGACCAATAAGCGATATAAGTGGAGGAGGGTAGCTTGATCCCCTCCCCACTTTGAGTTGGAAACGACTTTCAACAAATCGAGTGCCTTCAGGCATTTGGCTTTAAGTGATTTAATATGCGGCAAAAGTTAAATGGGAGTCGAAAATTAGACCCAAGAACTTGGCCTCCTTTGACAACTTTGATCGGAGTGCCATTTAAAGATAGTTCAGGGTCTTTATGCGGCTTATATTTTCTACAAAAGTGTATACAATTAGTTTTGGACTTGGAAAATTTAAAGCCGTTTTCAAGACACCATTTATTTATTTTATTTAAACACAACTGCAATTGCCGTTCAATAGTATGCATATTTTTACCGCGACAAGAAATATTAAAATCATCCACAAAAAGTGATCCATCAATTGAATCATTTAAAACCTTTGATAAACTGTTAATCTTAATACTAAACAGTGTGACAGACAAAATACTGCCTTGTGGGACACCCTGATCCTGATTGTAATGTTCAGACAGAGTAGAACCCACTCGGACTTGAAATTGTCTGTCATTTAAAAAGTTGGATATAAATTGAGGCAAACGGCCTCGTAATCCAAAGTCATGTAAATCTTTTAAAATCCCATGTTTCCATGTCGTGTCGTATGCCTTTTCCAAATCGAAAAAGATAGACACTGCATGTTGTCTATTAATTATTGCATTCTTCACAAAAGATTCTAAACGCACTAAATGATCGATTGTACTTCTGTTTTTTACGGAAACCACATTGTATATCTGTTATGAGGTTATTGGTTTCTAAGTACCAAACAAGGCGATTATTTATCATGCGTTCCATGGTCTTGCAAACACAGCTAGTTAGTGAAATTGGTCTATAATTCGAGGGATCAGTATGATCGCGTCCAGGTTTAGGGATGGGCACAATTATGGCATCGCGCCACGAGGAAGGAAATTGTCCAGATGTCCAAATGTCATCCAAAATATGTAAAAGTGTCTCTAAACATGAATCCGGTAAGTGCTTTAGTAGTTGATAATGGATACCATCAGCTCCTGAAGCAGTATCGTGAGCCTGGTCAAGAGCAGTGTGAAGTTCATGTATCGAAAAGGTTTCGTTATAATCTTCCCATTATCTGAAGTAAAATTAAGAGATTTCTTTTCTTGCTGTTTTTTGATATGTTTGGAATGCAGGTACATAATTAGATGAGGAAGAATGTTTGGCCAAAGTCTCACCAAGTTTGTTAGCAATATCTGATTTATTAGTCAATAATTGATTCCCATCTTTCAGATGGTGAATGCTAGATTTAGAACCCTTACCTTTGATTTTCTGGACCATGTTCCATACCTTTGACATTGGCGTGCGTGAATTTAGTTTTGAAACATAATTTTGCCAAGACTGGCGTTTGTTTTGTTTAAAAGTACGCCTTGCTTTTAGCGTTTAAAATTTTGAACTTATTTAGATTGTGGACCATAGGATGGCGACGGAAATACTGTTCAGCTTTCTTCCGGGCCTTCCTAGCTTGTTTGCAGTCAGCGTTAAACCATGGTTTACGTATGTGTGGATTGAAGAGGACTTCGGAACACATTCATCAGCTATTGTAAGAAGTTCGTTAGAGAAGAGTGTTACAGGGTCGGGAATATCAAGAAAAGCACCAGGTGTTAGTTTAGTAGAACAACGAAGTTCATACAAATCCCAGTTGGCTTTAGCAAAGTTCCAGCGTGATGATGGAGGAACATCAGAAGGTGTCACAGATTTCAATATGGTAGGAAAATGGTCACTTCCACAGAGGTCATCGTGAACTGACCATTCAAATTCACTCAGTAAATTAGAGTCAACAATGCATAAATCCAGACAAGAGTAAGTTCCAGTTCCTGGATGTAGATATGTATGAGAACCATCATTAAATATGCATAAATCATTGTTTGAGAAAAGCTCCTCCAAGATTTTACCCCTTTGTATTGATGTTATTACTACCCCAAAGCGGGTTATGGCCATTTAAATCTCCCAGGATGACACAGGGCTTTGGTAGCTGGTCATATAATGCTTGAAGATCAACCTGTCGGAGACAGAACGAAGGTGGAACATATAAAGAACACAGGGTAAAACGATATTTAGGGTTACTCGCACAGCGACAGCCTGGAGAGGGTATTAAGAGGAACAGGACTGTGAATGACGCCCTGCCTCACCATAACAGAAGATCCTCCAGAAGCTTTATCACCCGGAGGAGAGAAGTGATGGTATGAGTTGTAATATCTCAAGTCAAAATTATCTGTAACTTTAAGGAAAGTTTCCTGTAAGCAAAAGGCTGATGGTTTTAGATCCTGTAATAATAGCTGAAGATCATTAAAGTTAGTACGAAGTCCTCTACAATTCCATTGAAGTAAATTAGTGGAGGAAGTCATGGTGGTTCAATGGGAGATCGAGCACGGGGAGAAGGACCTCTTCGCTGATCAGGCAGCGATGGAGTGACTCCTCCATGTCCAGAGGTTCAAAGGTGCTGTGAACCTCTACAGGGACGGATAAAGGGGAGCCACTTCTAAGCGTTTAAGTGCCTTAATTTCTTTTTTAAGTTGTTTCCGTTCTTTGTTAGTGAGACGTTTAGGTTTGGTTACTGGTGCTGTCTGGGTTTCAGGGTCTGAAAGAGTTTGAGGTGCTGGCAAATTCTTGGAGTCTGATGGAGTGTCAGACAATGCTGGAAGCGGAAGGTCTGCTTCAAGATCAGTTTCTGTCTGAGTGGCAGCACCATTTCTGGTACCAGAAACGCTGTACAAAACAGTTTGGTCGTCTGAGACCCAGGTAATTGCAGTTTGACAGCCCTGATCAACCTTTGGGCAAGGAGTAGAAACAGCTGCTGCGTACGTTTTGGTAGAAGACAAGCGACTATTAACTGGTAATAATTTCTTTGCTTCATTGAAGGATATATTGTTGGTGTGCTTCAATTTCAAAATTTGTGTTTGCCTGTCATATGCTGGACATAATTTGGAAAATGACATATGGTCACCGTTGCAGTTTGCACATTTGATTTCATTTGTGCAGTTGACGTTTTCATGCGTTCCACCACAACGGGAACAAACTGGGGAACTGCGACATGACTTAGCTCCGTGTCCAAACGCTTGACATTTGAAACATCGAAGCGGATTTGGGATATACACTTCCACATCGATGTTAAAATATCCCGCTTTTATTGATTTTGGTAGTGACGTGAGACAGAAGGTAAACAGGTAGGTATTGGTCTTAATGATATCATCACCGTTTTTCCTAGTGAATCTCTTGACAGAGGTGACACCTTGGGCCTTCAGTTCAGAAGCAATTTCTTCCTCTGACATGTCAGCGAGACATTTAGCCCGATCACGGATTATGCCTCTGCAGGAATTAAGTGTTTTATGGATTGACACAGTAATCCCAGTAGTCGCAAATTGACGAGCTTCGAGCAAATTGACAGATTGGTGTCTCTTTGCACATTCAACTAATAGAGAACCTGTCCTGAGACGTGTGACATTTTTCACTTCACAACATATTCCAGCAATGGCCTTTGATATGGCAAAGGGGTTAAGCTTTAAAGGTTGTCCATCAATTCCCTCCACAACCAGAAAGCATGGCCAGGAATCAATACTGACTGCAGCAGAATCATCATCAGAAGATGATAAAGCATCTGTTTCAACATGTCGCCTTTTATTTTTTGATCGAGAACCAGGTAGAATTTGGGTAGCCATAATAAAAAACGGATATTCGACAACCCTGCTCCCCACCCACCATGGAGTGTCAACAAGAACGGTGTCGAAGTGGAAACCGACTCCGAAACACCAGGGCTACAGGGTTGCTATACTCGAGCAATACAGACACAGGTAGCTAAAATTGTCAAACAGAACAAAGGTCAGGCTGGTTCCGCCCATGGCGATTATCTGAAGACACTTAGAACCCGGAGGTCAGTAATGCCAGATTGGCCCATGAGCCACCGCCGTCTGGCATAGGACTCTAGGCAGAGTAACAATTTTTCAACGTAGGAGTATCACAACAGCATTTCGAGGAAAAGATACAGAAATATACATAATGTGAAGTTGACCATGCACAGGGCATGACATGACCAGCCGATTGATAGAACCGGGCCCGTTCTACCACCCGTCTAGGTGAAGTAAGGGTCGAAGTGGTGTGTTGGGCAAAGGAACACTGTTCCTGGCTCCCGTGCCCTCAACCACCAGAATCCCGTCCTCCACCGACACAGGGGCGCAACCCACGGCAAACGGGTTGGTGGACCATATATCCCCCCGGGTCCACAACGGGGGTTGAAGGGCGCTTAGCGTGACCCAGCACCCACCACGAGGAGGTGGCCCTTCATGGGTGCCCCCAATAATTGAAGGTAGATCACCATACTAGCTACTATGGGGACTTACAGTGCGGTTTTCAACAAGAAAACATTTGTCAACTTCGGGCTAGACAAGAAAATATTAATGATAATTCCAGATACGGCAAGAGAAGTTAATGAAAGTGACAAATCCCTTTTCATAATCTTACTAAATTACTTTCTAACACTGACGATAACATGGCTTCGCAAAGATGCACTAAAGCACACATTTTGATGGTGCCTCTACTAGGACATTGAATGGTTGCCGTCATGAGACAGACTTTGAACGAGAATCATATGTCAGACTTTGGGTGAGTGAATGAGTTAAAAGTTTACATCGCATCGGCAATATTACAGCTATACAGCGATGGAAACAAGGTACCCAATTTAGAATATCTGTCGACAAATGACAGTAAAAGCAACTAGACTATCACAGATATATATTTAAAACTAGTTATTAAATCTAAAATACTTTAACTATAGAGGCTGACACAATATAAAAACAGGCTATTGAACGCCAACAACTGAAGTTAGATCACCATATTAGTGAGTGAGTGAGTTGAGATTTACAGTCACATCGGCAATATTTCAGCCATATCGTTACTAAACCAAATTATAGATTTATAATGATTAAAAACAAAAAGACAAAGTCATCAATATCCCCCGCAACGGCAAAATATTCTTTATGAATATGTCTACTTGTTATGATTATGTCAAATGTTTTGGAGTGTATACAGCAAAGTGGAAGGAGAGTATTGAAAGGTTTTTAAGATCTGCTCCAGAAAGGAGCACTACTACCAAATTCAGTTTAAGCCTAACTTGTTGCCATGGAAATGCAACAAGATGACATCCTCATAGTCAGAGCATAAGTCATGTTTCTATGGACACCGCAAGAAATAGAATTCGCATCTGGGTCCAACCCCAAAAGGCACATCTAGGGATCATGCTTGACGTGTGTACCAAGTTTGGTTAAGCTGTCACCAATAGATTAGGAGATATGCTTCGGACAAAGTGTGACGGACGGACGGACGGACGGATGGAACTCGTTTTTATATCCCCCGCAACTTCGTTTGTGCGGGGATAATAAATTATAAACACCTGTCAGCACAGTAACACAACTAGCGTATCACAGATATATATTTAAAACTAGTGATTAAATCTAAAATAGTTTAACTGTAGAGGACGATACAAAATAAAAAACAGGCTATAGATCGCCAACAACTGAAGTTAGATCACCATACTAGGGACCATGGGGACATACAGTACCTTTGCTACCTTACCATGCCTTCAGCCGCTGGCGATTGTAGGAAATATAGTCACCAACATCGAAAACGCACCACTTACAAAAGTTCAGATTACTAAAAGCACGTGTAAGGAATTGATATTTTTTGAGTGGATAATAACAGATGGACGACTGACAAAATCAACAACACAGAAAAGACGCTCATTCATTTGATAGGATCAAGCACACGTGGGGTCAAATATCGCGTGTGACCGCCATTTGCATTGACACATGCAGTGCAACGTCTCCTCATTGAGTCAATAAGCTTCCGAGTTCTTGAGGATAACATTCCCCTTCTGCAGTAGTGCAGCCTCAAGTCCCCGGATGTTTCGCATCTGTTGTCGCCGCGAAAGACTTTCACCAATTTCGTCCCACAAGTGCTCAATAGGGGATACATGTGGCGACAGTGCTGGCCATTGAATAACATGGATGTGTTGCTGGGCCAGATACTGCATGGAAAGTCCAGCTGCGTGTTCCCATGCGTTATCCTGTTGAAACTTATGGACATCTTGGTGGCGATT